>NC_081290.1:210303776-210606807 GCF_030435805.1 Mustela lutreola | reverse complement strand
TTCCAACAGTATTAGATTTCCTAATATAAAATTTTTTTGCTAATTGTAGATCACGTTTAAAATGTCTTTCTTCTTCCTTTCATCATTTGGATGGGACAATGGTCTGGATACAGTCACAGCTGGCTTCCTATTCAATCTACATAGTTCCTAGAGCAGGGTTTATAATCATCATATTACTGACATGGAAAGTGAATTTTAGAGACTATATGATTTGCCCTAAGCCACATTCCTAGTATGTGGCAGAGCTGGAGCTCAAACTTACACTTAGGTTCCAAATTCTTTGGTCTTTTACTTTGCTCATTTTCTTTCTTTTGCACTTTACTTTTATTTGTATCACTATGAGCATGAAAAACACTTAAAATTTCTTTCCAAATCTAAATAGAGCCCAAATAAAACAAAACAGTAAAATTGTAAATAGTATAATAAAAATAAAAAGCCAAATTAAAATAAATAGTTATTTTAAATAATAAATAAATAACTAAAGACAAAGCTAATTAAAAAAAATCCACAACCATGAGGTGAAATCTGGTAAAATATTTAAATTGCATGAAGAATCTCACAAGTATAAATCCACATTAAACACAAAAGAGGAAAAAAACAGGTCATCTTCTAATACCCAACAACATTAAACACTAGAAGGAAAAAAAGGACCATGGAGGTTTTTTTTAAAAAAAAAAAAATATATATATATATATATATATAACTTAAGATTTCTAAACTTTGTGTTATTGCAAGAAGTGAAGAGAGATGTTCTCACATAAGCAGGATTAAAAAAAAAACTTTGTAATCTTGAACGCCAACCAGAGGAAAGGTATCAAGAAGAGAGGTAACTAGACAATAAGGTAATGGATTAAAATTATATATGCATTTAATTATTAATATAACTTTTTCAAAAAATTCATGATATGAAAAAAGGTTAAAAAACACAGGATTTTAACTGCAGACTACATCCACAAAAACTGGAAAGAAAGGGTTCACAAAACTACTATATCATAAATTTCTACCAATATAGTAAAAGCAAAATGATTTGTTAGTTCATTTTAATAACTGAAACATAAAAAGACTGTTGGAAAACTTCATAGCACAATGGAGGAAAAAACATGTACCTTGTAATTTCTCTGTCTAAGGTTTGAATCCTTGATCACATATTTTCAGATCCTGTGATTTTGTGCAAGTTTGTTACTCCGGGCTTCACTTACATTTATAAAGGAGAGATAATAGTGCCTATTTTACTGGATCATTTTGAGTTTATTACAGATAAAATTCCCAGTGCAGTGCTTGGCACATTTACCTTATGTGAAAACTTCTTTCTCCATTTCCTATTTTTACATAAATCAAATAATTTTTTAGGATTATGGTATGTATTTTAATATGACTGAAATATTTTCTACATATATTATCTGATTGTTGCTACATGAACAAGTTTTATATTTTTTTCTTGCTTCCAGGTACTTCAATGGTTCACAAGATAATTTTAGTGGTTTTGTTTCAATTTCTTAAATATTTTGCAAATAATTATAATTTATCTCTTTCTTTTGGTCCAAAATTTTACTGTTTTATCCAGAGCTCAATAGTGGTTTTAGGTTATCATTTTCACTATTAATGTAATACTGACCATTTGAAATGATGTGTGTGTGTGTGTGTGTGTGTGTGTGTGTGTGTTGTGTGTGTGTAGAGATACATTCATATTAAGACTACCCCATAATAGAACTACCAGGGAAGATGGCCTGGGTAGGAGGGCCATAGGCTGACCCCTCCTAATACAACCAGATAGCACCCATAACAGTGTAAATAACCCAGAAAATGACCTGAAGACCAGCAGAATAAACTCTTCAGCTAAATGTAGAGAAGAGGCCATGTCAAAGAGAGTCAAAAGGGTGAAGATACAGTAAGGAACTCACTGGATTTATGGAACTGTCTGTGGGAGGGATGGACACACTACAGGCATAGAGAGGAGAGAGAAACAGATTCCCACACTGGGCAGTCTGAACAGGGAAGATGAATCCCCATAATATTTGGCTTTGAAAACCAGAGGGGCCCAATTTCATGAGTTGTTACAACCAGTAGGACTTAAACCTGTAACTAAAAAAGAAAAAAATTGGTGAGCTCAGTTTTAGAAGAGCTGATGGGCAAGAGAAAACTGAGTCCCTACACTTAAAGAGACAGCACAACAAACAGCCCATGGCGATAGAGCATATAAGCAACAGTTTAGGACCTCTGGCAGATGGGTGGGGGGGAAAGTTGCTTACTAATCTCAGAGTGTGTCCTGGGGGGATAAGAATCACTGGGGAACTCCTCTAGGAACAAAGGCACTAGAAGGAACCACTTGCCTCCCCCACCCCCAGTATAAACACAAAGCCACATGTGGAACTCACTCTTCAATCTGCTAGCACTGCTCTCCCCCATCACCCCATCACCCTGTGTTTTTGCCAGTCCATCCCTCCAGATGACCTACCTTGATCATGGCAAGGCATCCTACAGAGGAATGGTAGTATGATAACTTGCGAGGGGTGCAGGGATGCACCCCTTCCTACTGTACTGTGCTTAGGTGGATATGTTCTCTCAAACCTGCTACTGACCAGAGCCCATAATGTGTGATGGCACAGGCTTAGCAGGGTGCATGCAGCCTCTACAGAGCCCAGCACCATGCCAAAGAAACTCCTACCCCAGAGAGAGGGAAAGATAACTGCACATAGTAGTCAGAAGGAGACACAGCAAGGGCCTGGAGGCAGACAACTGGTCAGACAACAGTCTGACCGACTGTTGATCAATGAAGCTTCCCAGAGTACAGCACAGGGGAAGCACCCTAAAGTTTGCTACTACTACATCTCTGAAATATGCATAATCTGACTCAACTGAAGCCAAGGTGGCTCCAGACTGGTCCACTAACATGACAGAGATCAGACATGCCTGCAACAGGCAGAGAGACAGTGCATATTACTGGACTGAAAAAAAAAAAAAAAAGGTGGCTTAACCACTACAGCAAAGCATATGCATCGCACATACGAAATACCCATAAAGCACCAAATTCTGGTGGACAGGGGACACTGCATGGATCTCTTCTTCATTAGGCCATTACTTCCAAGTACAGAAGATGTAACTTTCCTAACACACAGAAGGAGACACATAGAATTAGACAAAATTACAAGACAGAGGAATATGTCCCAAATGAAAGAAAAGAACAAAATCTTAACAAGAAATGTAAGTGAAACAGACATAAGTAACATGTTTGATAAAGAATTTGAAGTAATGACCTTAAAGATACTCACTGGATTTAAGCAAAGAGTGGATTACCTCAGAGAGATAAAAAATAAATATTCAGAGATGACGAATACAACAAATGAAATAAAAAGTACACTAGATGGGAGAAATAGTAGATTAGAGAAAGCAGCAGAACAAATCGGTGACTTGGAGGACAGAGTAATGAAAAGCAGTCAAGCTGAGCTGGGGAGAGAAAAAAGAAATTGCAAAATGAGATAGACTTAGGGACTCAGCAACACCATCAAACATAGTAAGATTCATATTATAGGGATCCCAGAATAGAGAAAGAAAAGGGGGCAGAAAATTTACTTGAAGAAAAAATAACTGAAAACTTCTTGAATCTAGGGAAGGAAACAGATACCCAGATTCAGGAGGTACAGAGATTGCCCTAGTAAAATCAACCCAAGGAGGTCCACACAAAGACATATAATAATTGAAATGGCAAAACATAGGCATAAAGGGAGAATTTTAAAGCAGCAAGAGAAAAGAAAGCAATTATGGACGAGGGAAAACCCATGAGGTTATCAGCTGATTTTTCAGCCAACACTTTGCAAGCCAGAAGAGAGTGTCATGATATATTCAAAGGGCTGAAAGGAAAAAAAAAAATTCTGCAGTCAAGAATATGTAATCTAGCCAGGCTTATCAATCAGAATAGAATGAGAGATGAAGAGTTTCACAAACAAGCAAAAGTTAAAGGAATTCATGACCACTAAACCAGCCCTAGAAGAAATGTTAAAGGTGATTCTTTGAGTTGAAAGGAAAATCCATAAGTGGGTGTAAAAAAAGTTGAAGCACAAAGCAGTAACAGTAAGTATATCTCTAAAAATCAGTCAAGGGACTCACAAAATAAAAGGATATAAAGTATGACACCATAAACTTAAAATGTGAGGAGGAGAGCAACAAAGAATGACTTCAAACTTAGGCAACCATCAAATAAATAGAGACTGCTAGAAACATATCAAGAGTACCCGAAACCATTTTGATGGCTGTTTCACTCAAAAGTGACCTTTAGCTTCAAATGTGTAGTACTCTAATAACTTATTAGTTACCTAGACTCTTTAACTACCAATTTTCATCACTACTGTATATTGCTGATTGTGCCACTAAATGTCTACTATATTTTATTATCGCACTTTTGCTGTTTTTGTTTAGTTTGTGAACAAAGACTTAGACAAAGTGCAAAAAATAAATCCTCTTTTGCAACCCAGAAAAAAAAAAAAAGATGTTATGTTAGAAGACAACACAACCAAATTGTAACCACAAATCAAAAACCGCTAATAGAAATGCAAAAAGTGATGAGAAAGGAATCCAAGTATTTCACGGAAGAAAGCCAACAAACCATGAGAGAAGAGAACAAGAAAAGAAAAGAACAGAGAAGAACTACAAAAACAACCATAAAATAAGTAACAAAATGGCGATGGGTACATATCTATCAATAATTACTTTGAATGGAAACAGACTAACTAGTCCAATCACAAGACATAGGGTGATGGAATGGATAAAAACAAGATCCAAGTACATGCTGTCTACAAGAGACACATTTCAGACCTAAAGACATGTGCACGTTAAAAGTGAAAGAATGCAAAAATATTTATCATTCAAATGGACATGAAAAGAAAGCTGGGATAGCAATACTTGTATCAGACAAAATGATGTTAAGATAATTCCAGGTTTTAGGTTATACCACACATGTGCTAATCACAACAGTATGGTACTGGCACAAAAATAGACACAAAGATCCACAGGACAGAATAGAAAAATGCAGAAACAATCCCACAAATTTATGGTCAATTAACTTTCAACAAAGTATGAAAGAATATCCAAGAGGAAAAACACAGTCTGTTCAACAAAGGGTGTTGAGAAAACTGGACAGCAACATGCAAAACAGTGAAACTGGGCCACTTTCTCATACTATACACAAAAATCAATTCAACATGGATTAAAGGCCTAAATGTGAGACCTGAAACAAAAATCCTAGAAGGCAATACAAGCAGTAACTTCTGCCTATGGAATGGGAGAAGTTATTTGCAATTGACTTATCTGATGAAGGGATAGTATCCAAAATATATACAGAATTTATACAGCTCAACATCCCCAAAACCCAAATAATCCATAAAAATGGGTAGGGGCACCTGGGTGGCTCAGTGGGTTAAACCTCTGCCTTCGGCTCAGGTCATGATCTCAGGGTCCTGGGATCAAGCCCCGCACTGGGCTCTCTGTTCAGCAGGGAACTGCTTCCCCCTCTTTCTCTCTGCCTGCTGCTCTGCCTGCCTGTGATCTCTCTCTCCCTCTGTCAAATTTAAAAAAAAAAAAAATCTTAAAAATGGGTAGAAGATTCTTTCCATAGTTTGGCTATTGTGGACATTGCTGCTATAAACATTCGGGTGCATGTGTCCCTTTGGATCACTACATTTGTATCTTTAGGGTAAATACCCAATAGTACAATAGCCAAACTATGGAAAGAACCTAGATGTCCATCAACAGATGAATGGATCAAGAAGATGTGGTATATATACACAATGGAATACTATGCAGCCATCAAAAGAAATGAAATCTTGCCATTTGCAACAACATGGATGGAACTAGAGCGTATCATGCTTAGCGAAATAAGTCAAGCAGAGAAAGACAACTATCATATGATCTCCCTGATATGAGGAAGTGGTGATGCAACATGGAGGCTTAAGTGGGTAGAAGAATAAATGAAACAAGATGGGATTGGGAGGGAGACAAACCATAAGTGACTCTTAATCTCACAAAACAAACTGAGGGTTGCCGGGGGGAGAGGGTTGGGGAGAAGGGGGTGGGATTATGGACATTGGGGAGGGTATGTGATTTGGTGAGTGCTGTGAAGTGTGTAAACCTGGTGATTCACAGACCTGGGGATAAAAATATATGTATATAAAAAATATATGTTTATAAAAAATAAAAAATTAAAAAAAAAAAAAAATGGGTAGAAGACATGAACAAAAATTTCTCCAAAGAATACTTACAAATGGCCAATAGACACATGAAGAAATGCTTATCATCACTTATCATCGTGGAAGTGTAAGTCAAAATTACAATGAAATATCACCTCACACCTGTCAGAATGGCTAAAAACAACAACACAATAAAAAAGTGTTGGCGAGGATGTGGAGAAACAGGAACAGTGTGCACCATTGGTGGGAATGCACACTAGTGCAGTCACTCTCAAAAACAATATGGAGGTTCCTCAATAAGTTAAAAATAGAACTACTGGGATGCCTGGGTGGCTCAGTTGGTTAAGCAGCTGCCTTCGGCTCAGGTCACAATCCCAGGGTCCTAGGATCCAGTCCCACATCAGACCCCTTGCTCAGCAGGGAACCTGCTCTGCCTGCTGCTTCCCTTGCTTGTGCATTCACTCTCTATCTTTGACAAATAAAATCTTAAAAAAAAAAAAAAATAGAACTACCCTATGATCCACTAATTGCATTAGTGGGTATTTATCCAAATACAAAACCACTAATTTGAAAGGATATATACACTCCTGTGTTTATAGCAGTTATTATTTAAATAGACAAATTAAGCAAGTTCAAGTGTCCATATATATAATGGAATTCCATATACATAATGAAATATTATCCAGCCATAAAAAAGAATAAAATTTTGCTATTTGCAATGACATTGGTAGAGCTAGAAAGTATAATGTTAAGCAAAATAAATAAGTACAAGAAAGACAGATGCCATATGATTTCACTTACAAGTGGAAGTTAAGAAACTATAGATGAGTAAAAGAAAAAAAACAAAACAAAACAAAACGAGAAGAAGACAAACCAAGAATCAGACTCTTCACTAAAAAGAGCAAACTTACTAGAGGGGAGATGAGACTGGGGACAGGTTAAACAGGTGATATGGATTGAGGAGCACACTTACCATGATGAGCACTGAGTAAGGCATAGGATTGTTGAATCACTATATTATATACCTGAAACTAATATAACATGTTTGTTAACTGTACTGGAGTTAAAATGTAAAAAAACAAAAAAAACTTCAAAAGAAAGAACACCTTATTATTACAATTTGTCATCATGTCATCTTTGCCTCTTCTAGACTCTGAGAATTTCTTGGACCATCTTCCCCCCCCCCCCCACCCAGGCCTTATTCAGGTATTTTCCCAAATTTTCCAACTTTGTTATTTGTTTTACTCATGATTAGACTGAGCTATGAGACATTTATTTTATATTTTGTGTTATAATCCAATACTATGTTATTTAGTTTGTTGCTCACATTATTTCAGCTTTGAACATTTTTTCACCTATCACATCGTTTTGGTTTCTGAGCACTTCTTCACTTTGAGAAATTAAAAGATTGTCCTCAATCATCTTGCTTATTTCTCTGTCAGCCTTACAATCAGTCAATTCCCCTCAAATTCTTGATTTTTTTTTTATTGGAAAATAGTATTAGATACAATGATGTAGGTTTTGGGTCTACGAGTTATTTCTAGGATTACATTGTTTCTAGTTCCTACTAGCTGACAGAACATGAAAACATATACTATATACACATAATCAATCAATATGTGTATTATATACACAAATTTATTGATATTTCTGTATGTACCCATCTGTACCTACATTAAACTAATCATGAATTCATACGGATGTCAACTCTAATCCTTTACTGTATGCATCATTTCAGCCTTCTGCCCTTTCTTGTCTATAACCTCCCACTCCAACAGTGAAAAACATGGCTCCCACCATATGCTACCTAATTACTTGATTACATCAATTCCATTATACATTTATAGCTGTCTCAAAATTTTTAACCCTTGCCACTGGGAATTAACTAGAGTACGGTGCTTGCATACTTCTCCTTCTACCTTTAGTATCAGACTCCACTAATTTCAAAAGTTACTTAGATTAGCATTTTGTTTTCCATACACTTTTATGTGGTTATTTCCTATATTTATAATAAAGTTATTTTTTGGTCACATTCTGTATTCCTTCCTGAGATCACCAACCTCCTAAATGATTTTTTAGACTTGCTTACATTAAGGATCCCTATTTGTCCTGCAAAGTTCTATTTATTTTTGGACAAATGCATTGTGTCATTTATCCATTACAGTTCATGACAGTTTCACTGCCCTAAAAAGTCCCTAGTGCTTCACCTATTAAACCACATTTTCCCGCCCTCTGCAACCAAGGATGCATTAACCAGCTATATAATTTTTTTTTGAATGTCATATAGTTCAAATCACATTGTGTGTAGACTTTTCAGAGTAAATTTTTCATTCAGCAATAAACATTTAAGATTGATCTGTATCTTTTTAGCTTATAACTCATTTCTTTTAATTGCTGAATAAAATTCCATTGTATGGAATTTTCCCTGGCTTGGTTACACCCTACTTTGTTTTTACTCATCTGTTGGATGACATGTTGGTTTCTTCCAGTTTTCAGCTATTATGAATAAAACTGTTGTGGACATTCATATACAGATTTTTGTTTGGATATACATTTTCTAATCAGTTGAGTACTTACCTAGGAATGCAATTGCTAGATTATATGGTAAGATTATATTTAGCTTTGTAAAAAAGCTAATAAACTATCCTCCAAATGACTGTATCATTCCAACTGTAGTGAATGAGACCTTCTCTTGGTCTGCATCCTTGACACTGTTAGTTGTAGATTTTAGCTATTTTCCTAGGATGTGAGTGATAATCCATTGTGCATTTTTTTTTCCGTTGTTTTCATTTGAAATTGCCTAGTAAGCTCAGCTTCTTTGCACACACTTTTGAAAAATCATGTTTGTCTCCTTGGTGAGATGTCTGTTTAGTTCTTTGCTTATTATTTTAATTGGATTTTTATTTTCTTACGGATTTTTAAGAGTTCTTTGTATATTTTGGATGCAACTCTTTTATCAGATATGCTTTTGCATAAATTTTCTTCCAGTTTATGGCTTGCAAATTTTAGTTTTCTAATACTGCTATAAAAAATTTCATAAACTGGGTGAATTAAATAATACAAGTTTATTCTCCAATTGTTCTAGAGATCAGAAGTCCACACAAACATGGTGTTGCAGATTATATTCCTTCTAGACACTTTAGGGAAAATTCATTTCTTTCTTTTTTCTAGCTTCCAGAGGCCACCTTCATTTGTTGGCTCATGGCTCCATCCTCTGTCTTCAAAGCTAGGAGCATAGTAATTTACTCTCTCTCTGACTGATTCTTCTTCCCTTATTTTATAAGGACCCTGTGTTTACACTGGAATTACCCAGATAATTTTGGACAGTCTCCCCATCTGAAGATCCTTGATTATATCTGCAAAATCCCTTTTGCCATATAAGATAACATATTCATAAGATATAGACATCTTTGGGGAGAGGCATTATTTAGTATATCACACTTGTCTTTTGATTCTTTTAGCAGTGTGTTTCTCAAAGCAGAAGTTTGAAAACTTAATAAAGTTCATTTTATCATTTTTGTTGTTGTTGTTGTTGATGGATTGTGCTTTCTGGTATGGTACCTAAAAATTAACGGTCAGGGACTCCTGGGTGGCTCAGTTGGTTAAGTGGTTGTCTTTGACTCAGGTGATGATCTCAGGGTCCTGGGATCAAGCCCCAGATTGGGCTCCCTGTTTTACCAGGCATCTGCTTCTCCCACTTACTCTACCCCTCCCCCTGCTCATGCTCTCTGTCTCTCTCAAATAAATAAATAAATAAATAAAATATATTTTTTTAAAGATTTCATTTATTTATTTGACAGAGAGACATAGCCAGAGAGGGAACATCAGCAGGGGAAGTAGGTAAGGGAGAAGCAGGCTTCCCGCCTGTTCAGGATGAGCCCATGTGGAGCTTGATCCCAGGACCATTGGATCATGACCTGAGCCGAAGGCAGACACTAAACAACTGAGCCACCCAAGCACCCCAATAAATAAAATCTTTAAAAAAATAAATAAATAATAAAAATTAATGGTCAAATCAAAAATCATCTACCTAGATTTTCTCCTTTATTTTCTTCTATAAGCTCTGTCAGTTTGTATTTTCCATGTAGGTTTATGATGTATTTTGACTTAATATTTATGAAAAGTGTAAGGTTTGTGTCCAGGTCCATTATTTTGCATAGATATTATTTCTTTGTGGCTGCTATAACAAAATGCCACAAATTGAGTGGCAATCAAAAATCCAAAATGGGTTTGGGGGCTGTTACTTTCAGTCTCTAGAGAGAGTCTTTCTCCATGACTTTCTAGTTCTTAGAGGCCACCAGAATTCCTTGGCTCCAGGGCACTTCCTCCATCTTCAAAACAAGAGCAAACATACTCAAACTTTTGCTTCTGTTGTTAAGCCTGTTTCTCTAAACCCTTACTCTTGCTTTTCTCTTATAAAAGCTTCCTGTAATTACTTGGCCTCATCTGAATAATCCAAAATAATCTCCCCATGTCAATATTCTTTACTTAATCACATCTGCAAAGTCCTCTTCTTCATGTAAGGTAACATATTCACAGGATCTGGGATCTGAAAGTTGACATCTTGAGGAAGGGGAAGCATTATTTTATCTACTAAACATACAGACATCGTATTGCTCCAACATTGTTGGAAAGACTATATTTAGGGGCACCTGGGTGGCTCAGTTGGTTAAGTGTCTGACTCTTGATTTTGGCTCAGGTCATGATCTCAAGGTTATAAGATTGAACCCCTCATAGATCTTCGTGCAAGGCATGAAGACTGCTTAAGAGTCTCTCTCTCCTTCTGTCTGCCCCCAACCTCCAAATGTCTTTCTCTCTCAGTCAGAAAGAAAGAAAGAAAGGAAGGAAGAAAAGAAAAGAAAAAGACTATATTTATTCCATTGGGTTGCCTGTAGTCCTTTCCAACAATCTGTTGAATATGTTCATTTAAGTCTGTTTCTGGAGACCTTGTATGCTGTATGTGTCTAGTCTTCCACCAGCACCACATCATCTTGATTACATAGCTTTATGGTGGGTCTTAAAATGATGTAATATGAGAATTTCAGTTTTATTGCTCTTTAATATTGCATTGCTTATTCTTGACTTTTTGTCTTTAGATTTCTTTAGCAATGTATTTCTCCAAGCCCGAGTTCAAAGCATAATATATATTTTATCATATTTTTTCTTTGATGGATTGTGCATTTGGTATGGTATCTAATAACTGATGGTCAAACCATTAAAGTAAACTTTAAATTTTAAATTCAGTTTGATGATGTTTACAAAATAGCTTCTAGAATTTTTTTGAGGCTGTATTGAATCTAAGTATCAAGTAGGTATAATTGACATCCTAGCAACTTAAATGTTCTAATCTATGAATATAGACTATTTCTCCACTTATTTAGACATTATTTGAAATTTTTCATCAGAATTTTGTGCTTTGGACACTAGATCCTATAAATATATTTTAGATTTATATTGGGTTTTCATTTTTGGTACTATTATAATTTCAAATTGGTTTTTTAATTCAGGTTTCAATTATTCATTACTGAGAAGCAATTAACTTTCTGTATTAACTTTCATACTTTGTGCAACTGTGCAATGATTGCATATTTTTTCCAGGAGCTTTTGTTTTTGTTTTTTGTTTTCAATTCTCAAGGATTTTTCTACATAAAAAAATCATGTCATCTGCAAAAACAAATGAAAAAAAACCAGCTATTTTATTTATTTCTTTCCTATCTATACACCTTTTATTTCCTTTCCTTGTCTTCCTATACCACCTCTGAATTTCAGTACAATTTGAATGAGAGTGGCGAGAGAGTTCACACTTACCTTGCTCCTGATCTTGACAGAAAAAACATTCAGTTTCTCATCACTAAGTACGATAATAACTGTAAGATTTTTGTGGATGCAGTTTATCAAGTTGAAGAAGTCCCTATTTCTATGAGTTGAAAGTTTTCAATCATAAGTGAGTGTTATGTTTCTGCTTCTGTTTTCTAGAACAGATTGTGGAGAATTGGTATGATTTCTTCATTAAACATTTGGTAGAACCCACCAGTGTAATCATCTGGGCCTGGTCCTTTCTTTTCTTGAAGATTTTAATATATATACAGATCTATATATTAATATATATATATATACAGATCTATATATTAATATATATATTATATATATACAGATCTATATATTAATATATATATACACAGATCTATATATTTATATATATTATATATATATATACAGATCTATATATTAATATATATACAGATTTATTCAGATTATCTATTTCTTCTTTAGGTGAGAGTTAGTAATTTGTGTCTTTCAAGTAATTTGTCAGTTTCATTTAAGTTATCACACTGATGGGCAGAGAGTTTTCCATAACATTCCCTTAGTATTAACTTTTATTTCTTATAATAGTAAATGATGCCCCCTCCTTATTTCTTGGTTAGTGTGGGTAGAGAATTTTCAATTTACTGAAATTTTCAGAGACAGCTTTTTATTTTTATCTTCTCTCTTATTTTCTTGTTCTCAAATTCATTGTTTTTTTTTCATTTTTTACTGTAGTTCTTATTTCTTTTCCTTCTGCTTGCTTAAGGCTTACATTGTTTCTCTTTCTCTAGTTTCTTAAAGTGAACTCCTGAACTATTCATTTTAGATCTTTCTTCTTTTCTAATATACACATTTAATGCTATAAATTTACCTCATCATTCCATTTTTGCTTTACTGCAACCCATAAAATTTCATAGGTTAAATTAACTTTCACAACATTTAAACACTTATCTTGAGTTTTCTTTGATCCATTATTGAATTTGAAGCGTGTTATTTAATCTCTAAATATTGAGGATTTTTCAGCAATCTTTCTGTTATTTATTTTTAGTTTATTCCATTGCAGTCTGACAATACATTTCATATGTATTTTCATTCTCTTAAATTTGTTGAAGTATGTCTTATGGTTCAACACATATTATACCTTGCTTAGTCTTCTTTGTGATCTTGAACAGAATCTGTATTCTGCTGTTGTGGGGTGGAGTCATGTATATCCAGCTGGTTTGTAGTGTTGCTCAGGTCCATTATATCCTTACTGATTTTTTGTCTGTTTGTTTAATCAACTACTTAAAGAGGATTTGTCTATATTTTTGTGGTTCTAAGACTTTCTTTGGACCTCCTATTTATTAATGCTTAATTACTAGGTATATACACATTAAAGATTGTTATGTCTTTTGGTAAATTAAACCTTTCGTCATTATTTAATATAGCCAATTATCCTTGAAAATATTCCTTTTAGTTAAATTTGTTTTGTCTGAAATTAATAGAGATAGTTCAAGTTTTTTTATTATTAGTATTAGCATGGTAAATATTTCTCCATTCCTTTAACTACCTGAATCTTTGTATTTAAAGTAGGTTTCTTCCAGATAATACACAGTTAGTTTTTCTGTGTTAGTTATTCTGACAATTTCTGTTTTATGTGGTATAATTAAAGTATTCAAATTTAATGGGATTATTGGTATAATTGATTTAACATCTATGATGTTTTTTAAATGTTTACTCTTCTATGTATTTATTTGTTTCTTTTTTTCTTCTTTGTTCTCTGCTTTCAATTATTTCATATTATTCCATTTTATCTACTCTCTTAGCATGTCACTTCATTTTTTTTTTTCCTTTTTAGTGGTCAGTCTGAAGTTTTAAAATACATTTTTAGCCAATATATCTCTACCTTCAAATAACACTGACCACATTATGTGCAATACAGGTAATTTAGAGTATTCCAGTTTCCCTGTTCTGTTCCAGGTGACATTAAGGTCAACCATATCACTTATCTATATATTGTATTAGCCAATATGGAATTACTTTAAACAAAAAGTTATCTTTTAGATCATTTAAGAATAAGCAAAAGATTACATTTTTTTCATCTCTTACTTCTCCATACTCTCTCCCTCTTTTAAAGCAGATATTTTATTTTCCTAGCTACATAATTTTCTCTCTGCTTGAAGAATATTCTTAATATTTCTTGAAGCCACATCTCCTGGCAAAGAATTTACCCAATATTTGTCAGTCCATTAAATACTGATTCTCCTTCACTTTTGAATGATATTTTTTTCTGGATATAGAATTCTAGGTTAGTAGATCTTTTCTTTGAAGCCTTTGATTGTTCACTCTTCTCTCTTTTTGCTTATACCATTTATGATGAGAAATCTGCTGTAATTCTTAGCCATGTTTCTTTATAGGTAGGTTTTTTCCCTTCTCATTCTATCTTCTTTCAAGATTCTCTCTCTCTTTCTCTCTCTCTCTCCCTCCCTCTCTCTCTCTCTCTCATCTGTCTGTGGAAGGGAGATCTTGCTATAAATGCCTACATGTAGATTTCTGGGTATTTATTTTGCTTTTTAGTCTCTGAGTGTCTAGTATCTATCTTGGTGTTTGCCATGAACTTTGAAAAATTCTTGGTCACTGTATTTAATATTTCTTCTACTCTGTTCTTCTGGCATTCCAATTACATGTATATTATGCCTTTTGAAATTGTCTCACAGTTATTGGATGTTCTAAACATTTATAAAAAGTTTTTTTGTTTGTATTTTGGTTTAAAAAATTTCTGTTGGTCTATCCTCCATCTCACTGATTCTCTCAGTCATGTTCCACTTATTGATGAACCTGTTGAATGCATTTTTACTTTCTGCTCAGTATTCTTGATTCCTAGAGTTCCCATATTTCTACTTATAATACATATCAACTGGTTCTTGCATGCTGTCCACTTTTTCCATTAGATCCCTAATATATTATTTACATATAACATATATTCCCACACTGATAATCCCTAAATCTGGGTCATATCCAAGTCTGAGTTGTGCTTGCTTTGTTCCTCAAACTCTATTTTTCTGTAGCTTTTTAGAATGTATTGTATTTTTTGTTGAAATCCAGACATGATGTATTTAGCAATAAGAACTGAGACCTATTAGGAATGAGAACCAGTAGACCCTTAAGTGGGAGGTTGTATGTTTTTCTGGTTTAAAATTGGGCTATTTTTAATGTTTGTTATAGCTATAGGAGATAGAAGCTTCAGTTTCCTCTATGGTCTTTCTTCTCTCAGTTTGGGCTTCTCAAAACACTCCTCTCTAAAGAAAATATGTGCCTTGTAGATCTTTCAGCTGTAACCTATTTTTTGAGGTAGTGTGAAAGTATAGGGGTAATGAAACATTTTATAATCTTTTAATTATGTTTCAGATTTTTAGTGGTTCTATGAGACTATGGACCTCACAAGTTCTTCCTGCATTGGTATGTCTCCCTTTATACCTTCTTTCTTCTTTCTCTCTTTCCTCGGTTATGTGTTCCTAATTTATTTCTTGAAACCCAATCTCTTGTTGAGTATGTATTTTTTCCTCCTAGAAGGGGACAGAAAGTTTGAAGGGATCCTTAGTGGAGAGGAATTCCCTTCTCCCAATAGGGATAAAATTTCAAACTGCATGCTGGTAAGTATTTTTCCTTAGAAAGCAGATTTCTGTTTGGAGAGAGCACTTGTCATGCTTTACCACTTATATATATATATATATATTTTTTTTTTTTTTTTTCCATCTCTCTGCTACAGTTGAGAGTAACTCTTTCTTGGATCTTCACCATGAGAACCTGGTGATTTTCTGATGGTAATGTCCACAAAAATATGGGATGCCCTTGAGATTATAATGCATGAAGTTTCTCATTCTCATGCTGGTTCACATTCAGCTTCTCAGAATTTATAAAAATCATATACATGTGTTCAGATTAATTCATAGCAGTAGCTTTTTTTTTTTTGTAGTTAGTACAACTAGTATTTATTTTTTTTATTTATTTTTTATTTTTTTATTTTTTATAAACATATATTTTTATCCCCAGGGGTACAGGTCTGTGAATCACCAGGTTTACACACTTCACAGCACTCACCAAATCACATGCCCTCCCCAATGTCCATAATCCCAACCCCTTATAAGCAGATTTCTGTTGAATTCCAAGCTCTTGATATAGCAGAGTGAAACAGAAATCAGGGGCATTTTTAAAATATGTAATGGCAGAAGCTTTCTCTAAAATTTTATGCTTGGGAAAAATTTTCATTTTTCTCTCTGGAATTATTCATTTTAAGTGCACTTTACCTTTAAAAAAAATCAGTGCTTCTTCATAATGGCCTGGTGTGGTTTGGTTGGTGGAGCTGGTGGTTACAAGATTCATCATATGTATATGGGGAAATTAGGAGATGCGCTTATATTCCAGTCTGTGTGTTTGACAGAAAGTTAGATAATACTTAGAATCTTTTTCCTCAAACTGTATTTTACTTGAGATGTTTTCATTACTTCACATCCTTTTTTTTTTTTTTTTTTTTCTTATTACCCTATTTTAACATCCTCTTTTTTATCTAAATATTGGAGTGGGGGATGGGTGAAATTGGTGAAGGTGATTTAGGAGTACACTTGTGATGAGCACTGGATGATGTATGGATTTGTTGAATCACTATATTGTACATCTGAAACTAATACTACACTGTATGTTAACTATATCAGAATTTTAAACATTAAATTAAATTGAAAAATATAAATTGGATAGATAATTGTGTGCGATTCTATGCTGCCTGATCACAGAGATTTTTATGTCTTCAGTGAAGCTGAGCCACTTAATGAGAGTGATATTGCTGGATAATTTTCAATCTCTTCCAGCAATAGTCATTCTTCTTTCCCCAGGCAAGTTGTTGTGTGTTTCCTGGGCTGGAGTTTACAATGACTTAAGCCTTTCTTTTCTTTCTAACTTCACCTTTTACTACTTTTACCAATGCCCTTTATTTTCTTTTATATTCAACACTGTTTAGGGACCTTAAATCACTCATTCTGCTTGGTAAACTGTTCTTTTGCACCTGTTTGGCATATGATCATCTCTCCCTCTTCCCCACTCTTTATCTAGAGTACCCTCATTCACCTTCCAAATCCTCCCTCCTTTTAGAAGCTTTCTCCCATTTTTCCATGCAGAGTGATATCTCCCATCTTACATTTTCCCAGCACTGTACTCTACCAACAACTTTTCTCTTTTATGGCAATTATTTACATATTTCTGTATTACAGAAAGAGTGTGGCTTCCTTGTGCCCAAGAGTTGTATCTCTCATTTTTTATTTTTTCCCAGTAAAGCTTAGCACAGAATCTGGAACTTACAGATATTCAGCTCATACACACACAATAGCGAATAACAATTGATAATATCAATAATTGATGATATTTTGATAACTCTAACTTCGTTTTCACTTCTAAGGAATCATTCATTTATAGTTGTACTTTCAAGTTTCATATAAACTCCTCTCTTTCTTTTTCTCTCTCTCTTTTTTTAAGTTCCAATTAAAATTTCTGATATTAGAAACACTGGATGCTTTTTTTTTTCTCTTTTACAAACTGCTTTTGATAGTACATAGGCTAAAAGAGTACACTTTGTTTAGGTTAAATGTGGATTTGAAGCCATAGGCTCTAGCCTCAAGTTCCACTTCTATCTCTGCTCTCAAGTTATATGAACTTTATTAGAGCTCATTTTATTTAATAAAACATTTTTTCACATGTATTTTGCAGACCTTTTGGATTTTTAGTAAGTAAATAAAATTTTCTTAATTGCACCTAAGTCATAGCTTGCAATTTCCACTTGCAGTAGAAATGAAAGTTCTTGGACAGAGTCTTACTGCTGTGTGTTAGCTGCTGGCACTTGTTCTCTTAAAATAACATTTTGAGAAACAAACAACAGATGTTGTAGAAATAAGAAATTGGCTACTTGAGAACTGAGCTGGTTAATGCGTTTATTGATAGCAGTGGTAGCCACTTCCATTTCTTGTATAACAAAGTATACTGGATCCTTTTTTTAAGTAGCCACTTTTAAACATTTTCTTATTTAATTCTCATGATATATTTTGAAATAAATGCTAGTGTTATCCCCAGTTTACAGAGGAGGAAACACAGCTATCTGACTCCAAATAGAGATTATAAATTATGACTCTAGTAGACTACTATTACCCTTCACCTCAAGATGGCTGCACAGAAATTCCTTTAGTTTAATTTGTAATGTGTGCTCCTGCCTAAACTCTTCTAATGGCACAATTCATCTCCCTCATCCAAACTCCACATGCAGCTGCAAAGACTGCAAATCTCAGTGTAGAGCTATAGAACAAAGACACTGAAAGAAGAACTTTCTTAACAGAAAACTGAAAAGCAATTTCTTCTCTTTTTCATCAGTGTATCCAAATGTACCATAACATGTTTGAATCAGTTAGTACTAAGAATGAGCATCCAATTGGCCAAAAAATATTTGTGGATGAAGAAATAGCCTTTAAAGACAGGCTTCTGCAAGTGGCCATCCCCAACCACCTGTGACAGAAACAATTTTTCATTTGCAGCACAGAAATGCATGAGTTTTCTGTCAAATATTGCATCAGTCAGAAATCCAATGCTAGCATTAAATGAAGGTGTCATGTCTCTGCCACCTCAGCATGTCTATAAACAGTGAGACCTGTGTCTGGTTGTAACGTTTATGATTCATTTGTCCTTTGGTGAATTAAAATGTTTGACATTCCTGCATCAGGCTGTAAAACTCAGGAGGATATTAAGTGGATAGTATAAAACTCTGTGATTCATGAAGGAGAGGAATGAATGGACCATATTATCTGATCACCACTGCAGCCAGTTTAGAGCCACTTATCTACTTTCTTCACATCTGGTGTATAGAGATAGACTATCTTTAACGTCATAGCCTGAAAGTGGTGATGAATCATTCCTGCAAGTTTTCTGATTGACACTTTCTCAGGCTTTACATTCAAATGTTTTAACATATCCAGTTGGGATTATAACACCATGGTTTTTCAATCACCAAATAATTAGATTTGTGAAAATGATCTAACCGTGAAGAACAGAGATTTTTTTTTTTTTTACCCTTATTGATAGCACCTTGGTTATCTTTTTCAAAAAACCTAAATGCTATTGATTTGGTGGATTAAATTTATGACTGTGCAGCATAATTCTCTATAAATGAATCTCTGCCTTTCCCAAGGGTGCCAACACACTAGCTGACAGAAAATCATTTAGTAGGAAAGGGAATGTTTAATATTGCCTTGGGGCACAACTCAGGTGCTCACGTTGTACATGCTTTTCATGCTGGAAGGAATTGATAAGTAATGTCTCCAAAAGTAAAATATTCTGATGTAATTGAGCCTAGGATCAACAGAGATAAAAGTTTGTGAGAGCAGATAA
Organism: Mustela lutreola; assembly: GCF_030435805.1. NCBI lineage: Eukaryota > Metazoa > Chordata > Mammalia > Carnivora > Mustelidae > Mustela > Mustela lutreola. Next base: position 210,587,422 of record NC_081290.1, on the reverse strand, counting down.
GGCCCTGTTAGAGGTTTCCCATGAGGAGTGTTTGTATTTATTTGGGGAACTGGGAAAAAGTGAAGGGATTTTCCTGATTCTTCATAATCAGATTCAAATCTCGCCTTTGCCCAGCTGAGCTATAAATAGATATTTGAAAAGCTACTCTTGTGGATGGGCTTTTTCTCCTGCTGGACTCACTCTCATTCCAGTCACATCAGAAATGATGAAAGTCGATGTGCAGTGATGCAGCTAAAGCTCAGGACTGAAAAAGGGTCCAGCACAACAGTAATTTAAAGCACCACAGAAGGTATCTCATCAACTATTAAGAGATCGTTTGAATCACTATTTTTTTAAAAAGGTTGTGCTTGACCAGTCTCGTTGAGGGTGGGAAGGCTGGGGCTGTGGAGGCCTCAAGAGAGCATGCAGAGGGAAGCACCCTCCAGTGGTTGTCCTGGATGAGGACCCATGCTGGGAGGCCACAGTGAGAGGTGAGGAACAAGGAAAGCTTAAAACTTTGCTGACTCTGGAATTCTGTCCTAATGCTGCCTTCTGTGATGACTGTTTTTGAGCCATGGTAAATTAGAATGCTGTCCTCTGCTCTGGAAGGCTTCCCACTCCCCTATCCCTCTTTAATCCTAACAAGGTACATTAACCAGACAATAGAAAACCATACACATGTAAATCTATTTCTTCCCTTCGATTTTGTTAAAATTAGCCTGTTGGACCACTAGAAAGTAATTTTCAATTTTTTTCTCTCAACTATCACTTCTCACATACTATAAAGAATGCCTGAGAAATGAATAACTGAGAAATTTGGTACAAAAATAATTCTCTCCTGTGGCACCTGCTAACTTTAGGTTGATTAGTGGTAAGTTGTAATAATAGTGAACACATTTCTTGAGCAAAAAGACTCTCACACATATGTGAAGAAATAGTTTTATTTTTACCTTTTAAACTATTTATGTTCTTACAGTGGGACCAGCCTTCGCCTCCAATTCTCAAGGGGCTTTATAATGTTCTACTTTCTGCCTTAACCCTGCTTTTCACATTATTGTCAACATTCTTAATCACCATGATCAAGTTTCTTGAGGACTTGGTTTTGAACACTCATGGGTGTCAAAGGCTTTTGTTTTAATAGAGCAAATGTTGTTATTTTAAATTTCTCTATTGATACTATCAGTTTTATTTTTCTAGTTATCCTGGGGCATTTGGAGAAGTTTTGACTTCATCTCGGCCTCAAAAATCTTAAAAGGATTGAGAAAAAAGTTGGCAATTGTGTTTGTAAGTCATTATGGCAGGAGTAAAGAATTAGTCGAAGTATTTAATAAAGTAACCACACATTGTGGTTTTCCCAGGATGGTCCTATTGTAATTATTAATAACATCCTTACTTACTCTCAAAGGTGTACTAATTTGGATGATTTTTTAAAAGATTTTATTTATTTATTTAACAGACAGAGATCATAAGCAGGCGGAAAGGCAGGCAGAGAGAGAGAGAGAGAGATGGGGAAGCAGGCTCCCCGCTGAGCAGAGAACCCAACATGGAGCTTGATCTATTGACCCCGGGACCATGACCCGAGCCTAAGGCAGATGCTCCAACCCACTGTGCCACCCAGGCACCCCCTAATTTGGATGATTAATCAGACTTTGTATATTAAAAAATAATAATAATAACATGAGCAGAGAGGTAGTTTGTTAAGTTTTAGGTCAGTCAGTGACTTCTGTCAGTATTCTTTCAATTGAAATGCAAAATGCCTAAATATACACAGATTATAAGACTACAACTTGTCAAAGAAGACATATGTGGGAAACTAGCACCCATCACAAGAACTAGAACATTATCAACATTCCATGGCACCTCTCAGCTTTACTTACCCCTTTAAAGGCCCATCTCCAAATAAAGTCACATTAAGAGTTAGGCCTTCACGATATGAAGTTTGGAGGGAACACAATTCAATTCGTAACAGTATGTTTGAGAGATGTGAAATGAAGGATATTGCTCGATCAGAGCAAGCAAGGGAGGGGCAGGAAGAGAGATGAGATCAGAGAAGTAATGGGTTTAAATCATGTGAACTATGATGAAATAGAACAAGGATTTGGATTTTGTTTCCAATAGCATGCAAAGCCATTGGACAGCTTCTTTTTTTTTTTTTTTTCCAACTCAAACTTCATCTATTTTAATGTATTATTTGCCTCCTACTAATAAACCTTTATTTCACTCGTTATAACTGAGCAATGAATCTTCCACACTCAAATATCTTCCTTGCCCAATTAATCCAAAGGAAAAAAACTGAAATGATTAGTAAAGAAAAATGTAGGGACTAACACACCCTTTTAATATGTTTTTCAATATTTTTAAGGTTTAAAAAGTGTTTAAAGTTTGTAGTTCCTAGTAGGAAAACATTATCTGAATGAATACCCTGATGGCAAACCATTGTAGAATTTTTCAGTTGCATGGGGAGCAGAGGGGTAGGGATTCTCTTCACAGCACCAGCTTTCTTCATGAGAAGGTCGGAGGTACACTGGTTTGTATTATTGCCACATCCATTAGGTGATGACAGCTTCTTTAACTGAGGACATACACAATCAATTTTTTAAAAAGGATCCCTCTGGCTGCAGTTTGGAAGAAAAGATATAAGTGGACAAAGATAGAAATGGGGAACAAATAAAGAAGTCACTACAAAGTATAGTTATGGTTGTTTGGACTAAAAGAGTAACATTTTTCCAATGCTTGGTAAGAATCCTTAAGGTCTGTCTTTTCTTTGTTAATGTGTATGGCATGAATGGATAGTTAAATAAACAAAGGCTATAAATACACTGAAACAGATGCATGTTATTAACTATATTTATTTTATTTGAAAAAAAAGATCAATTCAATTCACATTTGAATAAAAAAATTATGTATTTTGGCCTTGTGAAGAAAATCAGTCTGACTAAATGACTAAAACTTTTATTCGTAATTATTTGAGAATAATTTTGTGAGATGAATTCCAGAGACATCTATCAAGTACCTATTATATATGATGCAGTGTGCTAGAAGCATAGGATAAAAAAGATAAATATCAAACATTGCCTAGAGAAATTTACAATCAGCTTGAGAATTTAAAGAAACCTTCTTGGTGGTGTTGAGGCTTGAATGGAACCTAAAAGTTTGAATAGAAGTTATCCAATGAAATAATAGAAATATAAGATATCCAAATAAAGATAACAGTGTAACAAAATGAGAAGACATCATTATATGGGATACCAAATAAATTCAGTGTATTCGAACATAAAGTGAGGGTCCTGAGCATTAGTGAGGAAGACAACCAGAGGCCACATCTGAAAGTCCTTCTTATGCTATGTAAGACATGTACAGCATTCTTCCAGAACAAAACACTGGACAATTTTATATACGAGCATGACATGATCACAATTTTAAGTGTTTTGTCAGTCATGGTAGGCTTTTAAGTTGTGGTAACAAACGAATCCCCAAATCTTTGTGGTTTTGACCCGAGGAACTAGGGACTCAGACCTAAATATTCACCTCCTTCCCCAGTTTTTGGTTGATAATGCAGGGAATACAGACTGGAAACTCACACATGGAGTTTTCATCACCTTCACCTGGAAAGAACCACACCCCCCATGCACCACTGCCCAAAGAAGTCACGGCCTTACTCAACTGCAAGAGATCTGAAAGGGCTGGAGTTCTTCTATGTGCAGGAAGGAAGAAAAGCTTGAATTATTGGTGAGCAGTAGTAATTTCTACCACTATTACAGCAGTCTGGGGGGCAGTCCAAAGGAAGAGTTTCAGGGGCACAGTATCGAAAACAGAAGATATCTAGGTGATCTAGGCAAAATGTTATTATTGCATTGACCAGATTAATAGAGGAATGTAGATAAGGCCAAGGGAAATAATATCATAAATGCTTAGGGACTAAAATAATCAGAACTTCATTAATTTATTGAAGTGTAATTTGAGGCAAAAATGAGGAGAAAACCTAAGTCTACTCTTGGATTTCTGACATGGGTGATTTGGTAGATGGAAGTATGATTAATCAGATTAGGATAGAATACTAGAAAAACAACAGGAAGTTTTACTGGTGGATTGGGAAAAATAAGTCTTTTGAATTTGTTGATTTTAAAGTATCTTTGCAATAGGAAAGGTATAAAAACAAAAATATAAATATAAAACTGCTGTCAACCAAAACTGAGGATAAGATTGCTCAAGAGGAGACTGTGACATAAAAACAATAGGCTAAGGGTCAGGCCTTGGGGAATTCCCAGAATAGACAGAAGGAGAAAACATGACACAGATGTAAGTATGTGATTAGAAATATAGGAGGGGAGACCGATGAGAAAAGAGTCAAAGAAGTTTGGTGGAGGGATTTCAGAAGTGAATGCTCAACTTCATTATATATGTGAGGGCCTTTCTACCTACACAACACAAAGTCCAACTAGAAGAGGTTCTAAATATAAAAACTGAATGTAAACTCAAGAAAATACAGGAGAATAACTTTCCAATATTGGAATACAAAAGGATGTCAAAAAGCTTATGCCATAATAAAAAAAAAAAAGAAAATTTAGACTGCATTAAAGCTTCTGTATAAGGTAAGAATCAAAAGGTGTCTGTTTGAGTTGGCAATATGCTTATGGATTCTTTTTGCCACAGAAGTGCCAGTGACTTCAGCAGGAATAAGAAGAGGCCACAGAGTCAAAGAAGGGTTGATTTTTTTCTTTTTTTAAAGGGAACAAACATGAACATATTTACTGAACAAGAGAATATGGTCAACAAAGAGAGGTAAATTTTAGGATGGACATTTCTTGAAAGATAATTAAAAGAAACTTAAGTATTAGATAATTTAAGTATTAGGACTACTACAAGGTTGGGGGGTATGCTTTTTATTAAATGATTGATAAAGGCTTTAGAGATTATCTAGGCCCTTCCAGAATTGCCTGCTGCCTGATCTCAAGTGTGTCAGTGGAGAGGATGATTTGAGGTACATGGAAATAGTATTTTGATTTGGATTCTTCCAGAAGCTGACCTCGAGCAAGGGTCTGAGTGGAAGTATAGTATTTGGATAATGATCCTAGAAATCACTGGTGGGAAAATGGGAAAATGTAAGAAGGAGGGATGGAATCCCACCAAGAGGTGCATTATCAAGCCAGCTACTACTGTGGGCAGTTAGAGCTCAACTCTACTGGAGAATTCTAGGAGATGATAAAAAGAAACCTCATAGTTATCCCAACTAAAGAGTGAGGAATCAGGAGTATTTATTTAACAAATCCTTGTGCATTACTTGGTTAGAGCCTTTTTCAGAGCATTAACTATTTACTCTTTATGCAGGCTAAGGGAACATGAAGTCAGAAACAAAACCCTCAGACATAATCTTAGATGTCAGCATTACTGTGCAGAGGAGAATCCCAGGATGGTACGAGGGAGGCACTGACAGCATCTGCTACAGGTGCGTAGCTCAGGAAGGGGCCCAGGAGGGCAGCAATGAACATATATACCATCATGTGGTCTTAGGCATATTCTTTTACCTTTCTGGATTAATTTACAAAAATGGGTGGGTTAGTCTGCTAAGACTGTCATAACAAAATGACACAGACTGGGTGGCTTAAACAATAGATTTTTTTTTTTTTTTTTTACAGTTCTAGAGGCTGTAAATCCAAGCTCAGAATGCTGAGCAGGTTCCTGAGCCCTCTCTCCTTGCTGCAGATGGCCCTCCTCTCGCCACTTCTTCATTTACTTGTCCTTCTATACATGCACACCCTTAGTATCCCTCTGTGTATCCAAATTCCCTCTTATAAGAATATCATTTACATTGGATTAGGGGCCACCCTATGGCTTCGTTTTAAATTAGCCACGTTTTAAAAGGCCTCACCTGAAAATACAGTCACATCCTAAAATACTGGGCATTAGGGCTTTGACATATGAATTCTGGGGGGATACAATAGGTCGGTCAGTTTGACAATTTCTTAAGTATAGTCTAATAAGATTTTTTTGCTCTTCAAACTTCTTTTTCATAGTCCTATAGTAAGTTTTTGACAATTTTGATCTTTAGGCCTCTTCTCCCAAATGCTGTTTTCTTCTGAATGCAATTTAATTTTCTTTGGCTACATGACAGTTAACTCTTAAATGTAGAGTCCGATTTCATCTTATCAGTGAGAGATCTATTCTACCACTTGGGGATATTCATCAAGCCCACACTCCACTGTCAAAAAATAAGCTTTCACCATCCTGTATCTAACATTCTTCCCTGTATACCTTTAGTGGCCTGGGAGGGGCAGTGCTGTCTCGTGTATCAGACAAGAAACTGCCAGTCAGGGAATTTGGAATTTTCAGCTGTCTCCTGAAAACCTGAAGCAATTCACTTACCCTCTCTGTACCTCAGTACCCACATTTAGAAAATTAGGGTAAATGGTATCTACCTGAGAGGGGTGTGATAAGGAGAAATCAAAGATGCTGTATCAAGTTTGAGTATTTATTGTGATAAGGAATGTATGCTATTATGTAATGACTTTTCAACTAATGTCTTGATGATTTTTAACTGACAAAAACTCAACTTCTAAACTTGGACTTTATCCTCTTGAAAAGTAGCTCTCAATGTGTCTCCTGATACCTGGGAAGAAGCAGGAAGAATATCCTAAGTAGTCAGAGAATTTTTAGGTAGAATTTTCTAGTGTAAACTACAGATTGGATAGTTACACTTTTCTTTTACATAAACTTATATACATATGCTTTTTCAAGTTCATGTAAATACTGTGGAGCCAAATAAAACATTTTAAAAAGTTACTATGTCAATAATAATATAGTTATTATATATAATTAAATTACTGTCCAAGAAAACAACAACTATTAGGGTGAGAGTCAAAAGTTTTTTTTATATTAACAAGGGACACTAATGCATGAGAATCATGGCTCAAAAATTTAATTTTTGCCTTGAAATTCAGTTATTACACGTGTTTTTGTTTAGTAAATCTTCTAGTTGAAAATTAAGTATAATAATGATTATTTCCAAAACGTTTCATGGTTACAGTCATCTAGCAAAAAGTTCAAATTCTTATTATTTCTCAGGTTCTTCTGGGGATGAGTTTCCAAACTAGAGATTATTCTGACCTGGTTTCTCAGGGATTCTGATTAATAAGTCTAGCATCCTAAGTGATTCTGGTGTGTACCAAGTCTTGATAACCACAGTGCTAAACTGCTTCCTTATCAATTAATCAATAACTTCACTTTCTATCTAAAACCATAGTCTTGGTTTTAGAAGAAGACTTGATTTTTGTCTTAAGCTAATATCCTCCTTAGTAAATTAAAATGACTTTGGTTTAAGTTGCTTGTCATTTTAAACAAAAATTTATTTAGTACCTTCTAATGATAAAGTATTGTTATGCACTATAGCAAACAAAGAGGTAGCTGATTCATGCTTTCAGCATCAATGAGCTCCAGGCAACTTCCAAAATAATTTAATCAAGTCAGAGGTGAAGGTTGTGCTGAGCGGATGCTGAATATGATTGACAATTTGTAGACCTAATCAACTATATCCTCCAAGAGCACAGGCTGCTTCTTGTAAGTATTCTTGAGACGAAAGAGGAAAAAAAGTCCTTCTGCAATCAACCAGTCAGGCTGAATGTGAGTAGCTTGAGCTGGATCAAGGGTAAGAATCATGGTTTTTGGTTTATGAAGAAGCAGTATATTCTTGATAAAAGAATCATGCTTGATCATGGTTATTTTCTGCATTTGGATGTTTAATATGTTAGGGCCAAGCATGCAGCTAGTTAACTAAGTGTGCTACGTGGAACCCTATAGATCTAAAATGTTCCAGAAATAATTAATTAATTAATTAATTTTATTTTTATTTTTTCCCTTGAACTTTATTACATTATTTCTTTTTTTTAAATTCTTTTTTTAAAAAAGATTTTTATTTATTTATTTGATAGAGAGAGATCACAAGTAGACAGAGAGGCAGGCAGAGAGAGAGGAAGGGAAGCAAGCTCCCTGCTGAGCAGAGAGCCCGATGCGGGACTCGATCCCAGGACCCTGAGATCATGACCTGAGCCGAAGGCAGAGGCTTAACCCACTGAGCCACCCAGGCGTCCCTATTACATTATTTCTTAGTGTAACCACAGTGTAAGTTCTCTTCTTTATTTTTATATTTTTAATTTAGTTTTTTTTTCAGTGATCCATAATTCATTGTTTATGCACCACACCCACATTTTTAAATTTTTTTTTACAGGATGGGCTCTGGACTGGTAATTTGGTTTGAGTGGTAGGGCTTATCATAAAGTAACTCTAGGAACAGTGATGGTCTTCAGAATCCTGTTTGCAGTCTAATAGGTTAGCTTGTTACAGTTTCACAGATGCTAGAAGAAACGCAAGAGACAGGGGATAAGACAGGAGGCTTTATTACCCACTATATAGCAAGCCATATGAGATATATGCTTGAACTAATTTACTTTTGTTCCCCAACCCCATGGAAGTGAAAGGAAAGCACCCAGAGATGCTCATATGTGGTGGAGTTCATCATCTCTAAGTTAGGAATTCAGATATTTCATAGCAGGCCTACCTTTATTTCTGAAGGGAGATGCTATCTTTATTATACTGGGAAGTAACCAAAAAACCTACTCTTGTTTTTGCTCCAGAGGGAAACACTATTTCTATCTTCAACAACTGCTCACTATACAAATGTCCTTGGAAATACAGTTTGGAGCAAAGATTATCAGTGCCTTTGCTCACAAGATGTGCAGAAAAACAGGAGAAACTCATGAATAATTGTCTTCCAACAGCTGTATTTTCTATAAAGCACAATATTTTTACTTAGTCTATATTGTGTTAGGATAAATTGAGGGACTAACGATGTTAGATAGGATAAAAGTTCCCTTCACCCAAGCAACTGCTTGGTACTAATAATAACTAAATACATTTAAACCATTTCATTAATTTTGTTAATTAAGTTATGCATACAATAGAATTTAAGTGTTCTAAACAGATACGATACTAGTCAACATTTTTTTTCTTATTTAATTTAATTTTATTTATTTCTTTTCAGTGTTCCAAAATTGATTGTTTATGCACCACACACAGTGCTCCAGGCAATACATGCCCTCCCTAATACCCACTACCAGACTCACCACCCCCCCCACCCTCCCTTCCAAAGCCCTCAGTTTGTTTCTCAGAGTCCACAGCAGTCAACTTTTTCTATGTCATCTTTGATAGGTGGAAATCTAACTCCTGCTTAAATTTTTGTACGACAGGAGCTCCTTATTTTATATGTTCATTTTTTTTTGAGGGCTTATTTTGCCTGGGCTTTGTGCTAAGTGTTAAGGACACATGCAGGGAGGAAAGAGGCCTTTCTTTCAAGGAGATTTCTCTTTAATAGAGGAAAAAGAGCAAGTACCATTTCCTATGAAGTAATAGAGAAGTATACCCATTGTGACATGATTTAGGAATGGCTTGTTTGGGAGAGGTGAATTTTTAATTGAGTCTTTTTTTCTTTTTAATTTAAATTCAATTAGCCAACATATAGTACATCATTAGTGTCAGATGTAATTGAGTCTTGAGGAATCTGCATCACCAAGGCAAAGGGTAGGGGGACTAGTAAGAGGAGCATAGTGCATGCAGAGAAATGGACAGGAGAAAGAATTGAAGCAAATTCAAGGAACATCAAGCCACTCTGAACTGCTGACAGCTAGGATGTGTGTGGGTGAGTTTTGGGAGACGAAACTGCAGAGTAGGCAGGCATCAGAATAAATGGAGACTTGTGTGTCAAGCTAAGGAGTTTCAAAAATCTATGCTTATGCTCTCTAAAAGGTCAGTGTAAAATCAGATCTGAATTTTAGAATGATCCTTCTGATACCCCTGAGGAGAATTGATTAGGGAAGGACTAGAGTTTAGATTAGAAGATTAGCATTAAAAAAAAAAAAAATCTAACAATGCTGTCATAGTAATCAAGATCTAAATGAAGGGTGTGTCAACAGGCAGGGGCAAAAACATGTATTAAAGAGATATTTAGGGAGTGGAATCAATAATACTTGGTGACTGATTTGATTTTGGGAATTAGGAAGGAAGTCTGGGATGAATTTATTTATTAGGAACAGGACAATAGTTTAAGAAAAAAAAAGTCTGGGGAGAAGAGCGTGTGTGTGTGTGTGTGTGTGTGTGTGTGTATAGGAGTGATAGGTGATAGAAATTATGAGTTCCTCTTGAACATAATGAGTTTGTTCTGAGTAAGATTTAAATAAGATCACTACAAAGAAGAGAAACAGAGGGTCAAGAAAGGAATCACGGACAATATCAATATTTATTTATTTATATAGCTTAGTTGTTAAAATTCTGTATTAACTCCTACAAAGTTGATATGTTACATGTACAACTATCATTTCTTCTAAAAACCAAAAGTAAAACAAATAATAAGACTTTTGAAACGCACAAACATAATGTTTTCTCTCCACTTCTTGAAATAATGATATCCTAAGGATATGTCATTATATGTAGACAATATTGTTGAAATGTGTTGTCCCCAATCTTGCTAAAGCTGGATAAAGGCTCAAATGTTCTAGCAAAGGAAAAGTTAGATGAATTGTTTTTATAGGAAAAACTATTAGAAAAGTATTTACTTTTATGTAATGGCCGTGTAAAAAAAAAGACTTTAAAAAAGTATAGAATAGAGCTGTTTGCTAAAAGGATATAGTGGGAAAATTCAGTTTGTGCCTCCACACACGTACACACACACAAAAAGGTAGGTTCTTTTTAAAATATAGATAGTTATTTGACCTTCAAGGGAATCTACTTGGATACTGATTACTATACTATTTCTCCCTCATAGACATTCATTCAAGGGGTTTTTATTATTCTGGTAAAATTGATTTACTATATAAAAAGACATTCTCTTAATAGAGCTATTCATCTGGTAGGGTTAGCATTCCATTCCATTTTATTGTGCTCTGTAGTACATTCTTTGACTATGTTATTTTAACCAGGTTTTCATTTAAACAATTTAAGCAAACAATAAGCTACTTCCTGGATTTGCAATGAGAATTCTTGGCCTCTTCAGCACATCCTAATGCCAATGATAATTTTTGGTCAATAAATTTGTGATACGATGTATTGTGTCATTACCAAGCAGTGGAATTTAAAAGTATCTATCACTTTTGTGTTTTTCAGTTCAGCAAGCAAATTAAAAATTAAATTGAAGATAATACTGGTGTAGATATGGGAAACTTAACCCTCTCACTCATGGTTAATAGGAATACACAAACTTTTTTGGAGGGCCAAAAGACCCATGAATTGCTTTTGACCCATAAATTGTACTAGGAAATAACTGTAATAGAATTGCTGGGAAACTATACAGTTTTATATATAAACTTAACTTTTAAAAATTGGAAACAACTTAAAATTGTATTAGATGAGCGGCATTTAAATAACTCTTAAAATATACAGAGGTGGGGGGGGTGCCTGGGTAGCTTAGGGGTTCTGCATTCAACTCTTGATTTTGGCTCAGGCCATGATCTCCCAGTCACGAGATCGAGCCCTGTGTTGGGTTCTGTGCCAGTGCAGCATCTGCTTGCCTCTCTCCTCTGTTTGCTCTCTCTCTCAAATATAAATAAATAAATAAAATCTTTTAAGAAACAAACACAGAGTGGAATATTCCTTTGCAATTTTTAAAAACGAGAAGGATTAATCTTATTGACAAGGTCTCATAATATATTAACTAGAAAATATAATATTGCAAATAACCTGGATAGGTGAGGGCCAATTCTTTTTTATTTTGAGCCCTGTTGGTTCAAAGTACAGAGTCCAGTACAAAACGTATTATGTAATTATGGTATCAAATGCACTTTCTCAGTGCACTGCAAAACATCTTCAAAGTCCTATCTCTAACTCTCACGACTCTCAATATCCTCCAGTTGAAGCAAATCACCAGTCTTTGTTCTTTCACTTTTGCTTTCAACTACTTATTTTCCTGTTTCTGCATAATAAAAGCCTAGAAAAGATGTGGGCAGTTTAGTTATGAGTGATAGCAAAAGCAAACTTCTATCAGTTTTGGTGGAGTATGGAAAGAGAGTGAGCTGTGAACACTCCAAAGCTAATAAATTTAGTGTAATATTTTAGTGTAATAAATTTAGTGTAATATTATGTAATAAAACATCATTTGTACATAAACATACACTATGTATAGTCTAGAAGGATATATATATGTATCCTTCTAGACTATACATACACACGCACACACACACACACGTATATATCAGAATAGTAAAAGTTATTGCATTGTATGATAGGTTTTCAATTAGTCTGTATTTTTTACATGCTTTTCTTTAAGTTTTAAGTTTCTTTCAATAAGCAGATATAGCTGTTATAATCAAAAGGCACAATAATGTTTCAAAATGGTTTACCGTAAGTATATGAAAGATCACGTATTTTGAAAAGGGTCCGATTTGCAGATTTGTACTAGCCTTTCCTACTGGAAGTTGTAAACTTGAGCTCAATCATTTGACAATTTCAGTATGAAAAAAAAGTATTAAGTGTACCCTTCTTAGTAAAAAGACTTTCATGAAGAAAAAAATCCAATATTTCATTTTCTACTTCAAAGATTGATTTTGTATAATTAAATTAATTTTATTAAAGGAAAGGGGGCTCGGTGATGATTCTCAAAGAAAATGCAAGGCAAATGAAGTCCTTTACGTGCTCTGTTTCATATAAAACAAAAGGCAGAATGGCTAAAATCAACAAGTCAGGAAATGACAGATGCTGGCGAGGATGCGGAGAAAGGGGAACCCTCCTACACTGTTGGTGGGAATGCAAGCTGGTGCAACCTCTCTGGAAAACAGCATGGAGGTTCCTCAAAATGTTGAAAATAGAACTGCCCTATGACCCAGCAATTGCACTATTGGGTATTTACCCTAAAGATACAAACGTAGTGATCCAAAGAGGCACGTGTACCCGAATGTTTATAGCAGCAATGTCCACAATAGCCAAACTATGGAAAGAACCTAGATGTCCATCAACAGATGAATGGATCAAGAAGATGTGGTATATATACACAATGGAATACTATGCAGCCATCAAAAGAAATGAAATCTTGCCATTTGCGACAACATGGATGGAACTAGAGCGTATCATGCTTAGCGAAATAAGTCAAACGGAGAAAGACAACTATCATATGACCTCCCTGATATGAGGAAGTGGTGATGCAACATGGGGGCTTAAGTGGGTACGAGAAGAATAAATGAAAGAAGATGGGATTGGGAGGGAGACAAACCATAAGTGACTCTTAATCTCACAAAACAAACTGAGGATTGCTGGGGGGAGGGGGTTTGGGAGAAGGGGGTGGAATTATGGACATTGGGGAGGATATGTGCTTTGGTGAGTGCTGTGAAGTGTGTAAACCTGGTGATTCACAGACCTGTACCCCTGGGGATAAAAATATATGTTTATAAAAAATAAAAAATTATAAAAAAAAAAAACAAAAAATAACAAAAGGGGAATCCTCCTGACTTCCCACTTTGAAATGATACAACATGTGGTGTTTCCTTCTTAACAAGACGATGAAAATATTTGATGATCTGACTCATTTAAATTACATATATCCTGTTTGAAACATGCTTATGGATACTAAAGAAAGTCTGGGTAATGGGTGTCTTTCACAAATTCTTTTTTTTTTTCCCCAGAATGGGAGTGGAAAGTTTATATTTCATCTGAAGATCTGAAGAGTGGCAAATATGCTATATGCCAGTTATAAATTTCTAGGACCTAGTTGTTAAAGCTTCTTTCAGCTCTAGGAGATTCAGCCCAGTTTTAAGTGAAGGACTCTATCCCCCTTAGCTGAGGAAACAATGTGGTCAGGAGGCAAGCGAGTGTCTAGCTGGTCTCAAAATTAAGACTGTCTCAGACACCAGAACCTTAGCTATTGACTTCGTTTGTGGCTTTTCAGAGAGAACTGCATGAAGTTGATTCTTAGAAATGGAATAGAGAGTTAGACCTCTATGGATCCCTCACAATATGGGGGTGGGGTTTACGATTCTATAGGGTAAACATTTCCACCACAGCTGATAGGAACACCTAAGATTAGGTTGCAGCCTATGGTTATCAATATACCTGAGGGCTGTAATTGATCCACTACAGCTAGTAGATAAATCAAGGCCCATGGAGAGCTGAGTAGGGGGATTTGAACTAATTGTCAGGTGACTGTATTTCTGAGTTCCAGTATGGCAGCTGACTTACTCTGATATTGACTAATATTGAATATAGCTGAACTTCAGTTTTTAGCTATTTTACATAATCGCTCCAAAGTGGTTGTTGGTTGGTCTGGACTAAATGATGCTTGAGATTGTTTTTAACATTTTATCATTCTTTGAATAGATTTTGCTCTTGGAAAACCATCTGAAACCCTTTAAAGACATCTCTCCTGTTTGCCTTTAGGGAGCTTTATGATAGCTTAAACATTCAGAAAGCAAGAGAAGATACAAGAAGGCAATGTAATGTGGTAGTTAAAGATGTAAATTCTGGGCTTGGGCTGCCTGTGTTCAGATTCTGACCAATCACTTAAATCTATGTGATCTTACTTAACGTCCTTCACATATAAGTGAAGATGATAATAACCTATTTTCTCTTTGTTCTCTTCTTCTTATCCGTCAAGATGTCCATGAAATCTTTGACTCAAGAAGGCAACCATATCTTTTGGGCCCCTATTATGTGCAAACATTTTCTAGATGTTCTACTTTCTTACCAGAAGTCTGGAAGAAGAAATTTCAGAAAGGAAAACTATTTTGGTTGGTTGGTTGTTATTTCTTTATTTTTTTTGATAAGGCAGAACCACATGGTATCAGTTTATTGAAGTTAAATACACCTCTCTCTCTGTTTTTTTTTTTTTTTTTGGTTCACTTTTCCATGAAGAAAATTAAAACACACACACACACACACACACACACACACACACACACACACACTCAAAGGGGAGCAGAGGTCCAGAAATAAGAGTTAGGGTGGGACATGGCCTCCCTAGTGTGGACCTAGGGTGGTCCAGGCTCCGGGGATGGTCCCCCTCAAGGCTCCCCTCCCACCCCAAAGCACCCTGTCTCAGTACTTCTAGAGACCAAGGAGGCAGTGTGATATGGCAAGACCATTCGAGGTGCTGGGGCTTAGTGAGAGCTGGGAGGAGGGAGACAGGCAGGAAGGTGAGGGAGGATATCATTTCCCAAGTTTTTTAGGACCATTGATAGCCTGCAATGAAGAGAGAATGCCTTATCTTCTTTAAGAAGGCGGCAGTGGCCGTGGTAGAAGTGACTGCCTCTTCATCCTCTTCCCTCTTCCCCTTCTCTTCTTTTAATTATTTATTCCTTATCAAAATATATAGCTTTGTATTATTTTTCGTGTTTATTTTGTAAGTGCTTAGTCTAAATGTTAAGTAGACATATGAGGCAGTATCAGGACAACCGTTCTCTATAGTATCATACATGGGGAAGATCCATCAGGACGGGTTTGATCTGGATTTCTGCAATTCCCTGCACTCTAGCTGCATATCCATCTTTTCTTCCACCAAGAAAGAAAACATATCCACGTATGCACTTAAGATGACCATTATAGTAGAAATATCATTGAATCTCATATATTTAAAAAAGTAAATGATACACATATTATTTATGAAATATATTCTTACTGGTGGAGTGTACCATTGAACATAAGAATTGTTGCTTTTGATATTTAGAAATTCTGGAATCCTGAATTGGGCATTTGGTCTAAAATATGAAGCTAGGAGATTTAGGTGCAATTCTCTGCTTTTCTGCTTACTGATTTTGTGCTAATGTACAAAGCCTGTGATCTCTATGAGTTTCACTTTGTCATAGGATAAGATACAAATATTTCTGTGTTCACAGAATTTTAGAAAGACCTGAATAGGGTCATGCATAATAAGGTCCACTGCACAAATGTTATTTATAGGTCTTATTCTTTAGAAGTCTGTTTAGATTGTCATTGCCTTTACTCTGGGTCTTTTAAGGCTATTACTGCCTACTGTTTTATGTTCATTTAAATGGAGCATTTCTTTTTCTTTAACTGCTTTTTATAATCTATTAGACAGAATGTGGGTAGTAGACATTATGGGAAAATTTTAAACTTAGATTTTTTTTTTTTTTTTTTTTTATAGCCCATGGCTCTACTTTCTCCAAACTATATCATCTTTCTTACTGCGAGTGGATACAGAATGATAGGAAGTTTCCTAAAAACAGCATGATGTATATGGCTGGACCTGCTTTTTCTGAGTAGGTTCTCAGGGTGACATCAACCAAATTGCCATCTTTTGGGTACTACCTCAAATATGACAAATTCAAAACAAAACTTTTTAAATGGTAAGTAAGCAGATTATATATGGATTCTTCTACCTATTGGGATTCATTCTTTATTTTCTTGGCATTGAGAAGCTTGCAGGGATTTGGAGACAGTCTAAGCTTAGGAAATTCCAAAGAATGGCTCTTGGCATTCACTTGCATTACGTTCTGTATTTGCACACAGCCAGTACCTAAGATAGGCTCATCATAAAACACCTTATGATGTGTTTAACATGGGCACCTATTTAGAAAGAACTGCTTCAAACATTTCCCAGACTTGCACTTCAGACACACAAATCGGACTCTCTGAAGGTGGAGCTCAGCAAACCCCATTTTTATCAGGCACTTAGGTAACCTCAGTTGCTTTTTATGGGCATAAAGATTTGTAACAGATTTGTCTTTCACAGAAATACTCACCAATTAGTTGCAGTCAATAGACCACCAGGAAACAAGTATGAAGACATAGGTCAGAGAAGGACAAAAATTCTAATTAGGTTTTAATAATGCTGAATCCCGTAATTCCAGTGGGAGAAAAATGATAGATGGTAAATTTGGGTCAAGGCTAAAACTTAACATTTTGTTTGTGTTAATGATCAGTGGATTGCTGATAGTCCCTTTCTTTCTTGTTTCAGACTGTTCTGGGACTTTAATTTATGTACAGCCAAATAAATCTTGACTTGCACGACAGATGTTTTATTGTTATTATCATTATAAGTGGTCACTTAAATAACTCTGATAATATTTATTTGACAATGGATAGCTGGCTTCATTGCTTCCTTGGGATGGATGAAGTAACATTACTTTCATTGGAAATGTGCTCTAAAAATAGTTATTCTGGTTAGTCTTCCTTGAGAAGAAAACTATTAGACAAATATTTAAGGAGCAAAGCAGAGGGATAGGCTTCTTAGGGGATGAATAAGATATGGTCTCTACCCTCTGGGAATTTAATAGAATGTACTCTTCATCAAATAGCATTCCATTTCCTGACATTTGATGATCACCAATTCCAACCACCTTGCTGCCAATCAAAAGAGCAGGAAGAGCATTTATGAGGCAATTTGTATTCTGATGAATGAATTTGGTACATCAAATTCCTGTATGTCTTATTTCTGTTGAATGAAGACAAGAGCAGGACAAATGCCTAAAGACAAAATGAACTGCACAGCGCTTCCTAAGCAGTCATAAGATATTGCTTCATCTTTTATAATATAAATCTGAACTAGCATTAAACATTTTATGACTCTTGATTTAAAAAAAGAATCAATCACTTTTGGAAAATAATTGTGAATGTTTTATATAATATTTGGGAAATTGCCTAACTATAATTTTTCTTTACTCATCTGCTTCCTGTAATGACATTATTAACACATGCTTTTGCTGTTGGTGTCATTTGAACTGATATTAAGGTTCTTTTTACAGCTAAGGATTAATACTTTTCTGCATAGCAAAAAAAAATTTTTCACATAGAGTTGAGTAATGACAAATTATTCCTTTATTTTAAATACTTCTTTTGAGATTATCTAGTTACGTAGATTTAAGAGTCTCTGTTATATAAGTACTTATTTATATAGTGGTTGCTTCTCACCATGGATCCAGCCCTGACCATCACAAGAAACAATGAGGTATGACAACTACTTGGTAGAAAGCCACTCCTGTCACACAGAAGTCCTTCCTTGGGACCTTATCTCATGCTTTCTACCAGACTTTCCTTTGTCATTTGGTGGGAAAGCAACACACATTCAGCACAAGAAGTAGCACCAGGATGAATTCTACAAAAGAAATATTGATAAAATGTTCTCCGAGAGTTCAGAAAAAGAACAAGAGTTCTTAGGGTCCCTTGTATTGGAATTTTCCCATTTTAGAAAACTGACACCTTTGAGTTTGGAATCATAATCAAAATAAAACATTCCCAGGCCACATCCAGATAAGGAAGTCAGCAACAAACTAACAAAAATGCCTGTGTTTATATAGTTACCTATATGTGTTGGTTACTATTAACATAGATCAGAATAAGCTGATGTATATAATACATATTGTAGGGCGAGTTCTGATTTACTAATTATTTAGGTTTTTATGCAAAGTCTCAAGGAAAGATTCCCTCTGATTTCAGTAGGGATGTTTATCCTAATAAATTTAGTTAATATTTACTCTCGGTATTTTTCTGCTCAGCATGGACAGAACAGCACCCAGAGTATGATACCTGGACAGGACCTTTCCTGTTCAGTTATGGGGACCTTTTCATATAATGGATTATCAATGTTCTAATTGTTAGTGACATCCTCAACTTTATTACCAATTCCATAAAATAAGTGTATTGCCCAAACACTTAAAATTTTTTCTGATATGAAGGATATCAGGTAATATTTTAAATAAAATGCTTTTGAAACTATCCTTATTTAAATCATACCCCCATCCTTCTCCCCTGCCCCTTCCCAAAGCTCTTGATACTTGATACTGTTCAGGATGGTATCATTTTTTTGTTATCATTCCCTTAACCTTTGTGTAATACTTTGTAAAATAGTAGTAGATTGTGACTGGGTGTCTGCATTTGTAGATATGTATTTATATTTCTACTGGTGCTATCCATGCCTCTCCCATCTGCCAACCACATTGTAAAGATGCTGAAGGCCAGAAATAAAGTTTTCTACTTTAGTTTCTAACTCCGTGGAGTGCCCTGAACGTGGTAGGAATTCAGTCAAAGGCAAATGTTAGCCAGGTACTAAGGCCTTGCTTTGACATAACATAGTATATACAGGCTGGAAACTGTAATTTATTGCTATTGTCATTTCAGTAAATGGCTTGTTACTAGAGATGCTGAAGGGGATCATGGCCTGTTTACCACTTCATAAGAGATTAAAATCCGAAGGATGATTTTGGAAGTGAGCTCACAGAGAATATGAATTGCTTTACCAATTCACATAATAAATATCTTTGGTGAGTTAATTTAATAAAATGAGTAGTTGCTAACTCTAGTTGCTGATTTTTAAAAATCAAATTAATTAGAAGATTAATTGATTTCATTAAAATGGTCACATTTCTTGCACATGAATATACCAAAAACCACACCATAGGCAACAAGGTAACATTGAGAGGTTCTCTTCATTAGATGGAGGAAGCAATTGTAATGGAAAACACAATAGCTTTATTCAGTACCATTCCTTCAAATTCCTCCGATTACATTTACTGCTCTTGTGCTGCAAACACAGAGAATAGTTTTATATTTAGGTGGATCTGTTAGATTCTTAAATTGGGATTTATATACACGAGTGGGATTCCGGCAGTGTGCAAACCTTCAGAAACTGTGTTAATGAATTTAGATATATGTACCTCTTTCTGGGAAGAGAGTTTACTGCTCCTAGTAGACATGTAAGAAACAAAGAACTCTAAAAGGATTAATGCAAAATGCACATGAAGTAAGTGTTAATATTGATGCTGCCAAAACAATTAATGGCTTATGTATTAGAAAACATGAACTTAAAATTCAATGATTTTAAAAGAATAAATAAACATTTTCTCCTTGGTCTGACAGAAATATTTATATTATCTTTCACACATTTTAGCCTCAGGGAAAGTTCATAGACAACAGTTTCAGTGTTTTGAAATGGGTATCAATGAGTATATTGATGCCTGATGCTGCAAGCCAAATGATTTCATTTATTCTTTCTTTCCCCATCAGCAATAATATGAACTCTCTGGGAGCAAGAAAAGAAAGCTGTAGGGTCCAGGTGAAAAGTGGCAGATTAGGATTAACATCAGTGGGAGTCAGGCAGCTAAACTGCTTGCACTCTGCATTGACAACATACACCTGAGAGTTCATATATTTCTGTACCAGTAGAGGTTTTTCAGAGCTCCTGTTGTCTATGAAAAGCTGTCATTTAATCTCAAGTTCTTTCAAGGAAGGTCTGTACTCCTGAGGCCTGGGCCTACAGGTCTGCAGTTTCTTTGATGACTGAGATCACCTGGTTCTTGGAAACTCTCCAGGGGTTGAGAGTAAATATGAACTTCATTGTTTATTTTTATTTTTATTTTTTTGCTGAATGCTGTGAAGGCTTTTCTTTTGATCTTTAAAGATCTTTTGCTGTCAGGAATGCTGAATGATGATCAAGCTGTCTCATGTCTTTGTCTTCCAACCCTATTGGGAAGATAATTTGTATTTACTGCAAATGAAATAGTGGGAAAAAGATAAGTGCTTCCTGCAGAAGTGTGTGCCTATAAACAAGGTATCTAGAATACTGTGAAGTGTATACACCACAATGGACTTGTCTAAAACAGAGTTCAAGTCAGGCTAGACTGAAAAAAATCTAACTTCCCATTTCCCCCATTTATCCATTCATCTGTGTTGATCCTAAATTTCCTGAGTTGTATCCAGATATCTTTGGGCAAAAAAGACACACGTCTCTCTCTCTCTCTCTCTTTTTCTTTTTTCTTCTTTTTGTCTGGTTAATATGTTATCTTTTGAGTGAGTTTTTATATGAGATGTGTGTGTGTGTGTGTGTGTGTGTGTGTGTTTAGTTTTTAAAACACTGCTCCCCATGGATTTAATGGGTTACTTAAAACTGTTGACATTCTTTTCTTTTTTTATAACAAATCCTTGATTTCTTCAAAGGTACGCTTTTGAAAATTTGAATTTAATTTCACTTTGTATGATTAAAAATTGTTCTAATTTACCTTGGTAATTAGATAATTATTTAAAAAACAGGCATTTCTCGGTCTTGCTCTAGGTTTTGGCTGTTTCTTCTGCAGTTCTGGTTTCGAACCCTGCTTCGGTAAATAGCCGAGTGGTCAGGTATGTTGAGCATAGACTGTGAGACGTGGAAAGTGGCTGGAGTCTGACCCTGAGCTTCATAGATGGCAAATCCCAGGCCTTGAGGGAGAAATCACTTGCTGGAGATTTCACAGTGAGTAAGGGAGAGATGAGAGAACGGAATTCTGAGAAGACCGGTTAACACAACACAATTGATTTTAAGGGAACAGAGTAACAATTTACTCTGTTATCATTACTAGGACACCATTTGTAGCTTTACTTTTCCACCTCACCTTGACTTCAGCTTGGGACAGAGGAGCATCAAGCTGGTCTGCTTGGCGGGAACTTGGAAAATGTATGCCTGATGCCCACCACTATCATTGGCTAAGGTTTTATAGTATTTTAAGGCAAAATCAAAGAAACAGACTTTTCATAATCTCTGATAGGATAGACTTTTTATCATATCACGGTGTTTTCTTTGGTTGATTCTCATTCATTCCACATTGTCCTGTAACAATCACACTCTATTGTAAACACAGCCATTTTTAAGAAAGACAAATTTATTTTGACTGCCTCCTGAGTTCTCCGGTTCTTCTTGGGAGCCTTTGTCATCTTATGATCTAATCGTGTTTTAATTAAGACTAAATTTTAGACATAACCTTAGGTTGTACAAAAGTATTGTATTACTCTGCTCTATTTTATATTTTATCCACAACATTTGTCATTATTTGTTATGCTAATTGTAGATTTATAAGACAGCAATATTTATTTCTTTTTTATTTATAATTCCCAAATATATAGAATAGTGTCTAGTATATAGATGGCAATTAATATGTATTTGTTTAATGAATGGAAAGTTTCTCAACTATGAAAAGTAAAGTCACTCAGGTAAGTAAAGCACAGAGATTATGTCATAAATATAGACAGGAAGGCATATTTGGAAGATGGGAATTTGGCTGGGTCTAAACAGAGGGGACACAGGATCACAAAGAAATCAGGAAATGAATTTTGAGAAACCACACCACAGTGTGTTTAGCACACTGAATTGTCTCAGTAACTGAACACTATTCTTAGCCGTTGGAATAAGCTCCTGAAGTTACCTGAGTATCTTTTTTTTTGCTCTCTGATGAGACCTTTCTATTAAAAGAGACTTGCATGTTGCTCCTGAACCATTCAGCAGAAATGATGTGTGTCCAGGCCTTAAAACATTGCTGGGTTCCATCTCAACTCCCTCTTACAGGCACTGTACTCTTTCTTTCTTTAAGATTTATTTATTTATTATTTTAGAGAAAGAGAAAGAGCATGGGGAGGAGGGGCAGAGGGAAAGAGAGAGAGAGAGAATCTCAAGTAGACTCCCCACTGAGCACGGAGCCCCATATGGGGCTCAGTCCCACAATCCTTAGATCATGACCTGAGACAAAATTGAATTGGATGCTTACCCGACTGAGACACCCAGAAACCCCAGACACCATGCTTTTTAATGGCCCTGGATATTATAAGGCTTCTAAACCAGAATTAGGACTTTGAAATTCAGAGGGATGATGATGGTTTAGAAGATAAAGTTGAGCTTTGATACATGTTAAATCCATTGTTATATTGGTGATCATCATTTTCTCAGCTTGTGATGTTATTAGAAATTTTCAATAAGAAAACATAGGCCCTTGCTTTTACATTAAATATTAAATACCAATACTGAAGGATGATCTGAGTTAAGAAAACACTGGATACTTGCCTGAAGTAAAATGTATAAAGTATGTGGTGGTTTTATAATCTGTTCCCAAGTTTTTTTTTTTTTTTTTTAAAGATTTTATTTATTTATTTGACAGAGAGAGATCACAAGTAGGCAGAGAGGCAGGCAGAGAGAGAGGAAGGGAAGCAGGCCCCCTGCTAAGCAGAGAGCCCGATGCGGGACTCAATCCCAGGACCCTGAGATCACGACCCGAGCCGAAGGCAGTGGCTTAACCCACTGAGCCACCCAGGAGCCCCTGTTCCCAAGTTTTTGACACTCCTCCTATAAAAGGATATATGACTTGTGAATCTTGAGCCAACAGAACAAGTCTGGCTACACTGAAGCCACCATGTTAGAGACATCATATGGAAAGACTACATAGATCTGAAAAAGAGAAGCTCAAGGAGCCCCATGTCCAGCCCCAGCTGTTTGATTGCTCATTCTAAAGAATGAGGAAATCTTTTAAGATGACTGCAATCTCTGCTGCATCTGACTACAACACCTAAGAGACCCCTGAGCCAGCACCACCCAGCTGACTGGCATATTAATTACTGAACCACAGAAACAATGGTAGATAAACACTTTTGGTTTTAGCCACTATGTTTTGGAATAATTTGTTATATAGCCATAATTACTAGAAGAAGCTACCTGACAGAAGGGAGGGAGTGGCCGAGTTTCATTCATTCATTTTTTCAAAATATGTTGTACCAGCTATGTGTCAGGTACTGTGTTAGTTATTGTTAATAGTAATATCAATAGGATACAATTCTTGCTCTCAGATACTATGCTTTTAAGAAAATTATTGTTTGGTCAGTAATACGTATCTATTTATAATGAAAGAATGCAATTATGAGAATGGGAAAAAAGACTACAGTGAATTAACATTTAAGCCTCTTTTGGGTTAAATAAATTGATTCTTTAAACACTTCTTTATGTTTTGGACATGTTTTTCTGCAGTAAGACATTGAAAAGAAGAAGAGATAAAAACATTCATTTTTCCTGTTATCAGTTATATTATTTAATATGTATTTAAAATAACATTATATATACTTAATACATATTAAAAATATTTGTCTAATATATATTAACCACAAAGGTAAATATTTAAAAAATAGAACTAAAAATTTAAAAATAACATTTGGCATTATCATATACATAATCAGAATCATTGGTCTTAATTTACTTTCATATTACAAGTAGGTAATATTACAAAAGGCTCTCCAGAAGTTATTTAGTGTCTAATATAAATGCTGTTGGTCTTTGTATGAAAGTATAGCTGATATTATCCCCCAAATCTTTTAAAATTAAGGTAAAGTTATTACCAACAGTCATTAATTTCTAATTTTATGGAATTGGAGGAGAGATACATGCTAATATATAGTGTCTGGCATTAGAAATACATTGTATCAGTTACCGTCCAATTAAGGAAGCAGAACTACTATGAATAATGGTGATAAGAAATTTATTACACATTTTCAGGAGGAGCTGAGGAAGTAAAAATTCTAACAGAGGAGCTGGGAGGTTGAGAGAAGTTACTAATCCACCACCTACAGTACTGAAACAGTGAACAAGTAATGAACTTTCAGGATATCTGACAAGCGAGCTGTTGCTTGGGGACAATGAAGGGTACTGGTCTGGATTCCTGCTGCTTCTATGCAGTTAACCCCTGTGTGGGTACACGGGTGAGCATCTGGTGTTGGGGTAAGGCTTTTTTTGGTCAACTTAGCAAGTAGTTGGGAAGGAGAAGCTAGACACAAGTTGGAGAAAAGGGAGGATAAGCTGGGTCTGGCTGGACACCTTTGTGTCTGTCCCTTATGATATTAGACCCTGAAGTCCTTGGGAGAGTGATGGCCATTACTACATTTCTGCCTCTGAATCTGATGTTACTTTCTCAGTTGCCCAATTCTAACCTGTTTCCATATCGGAAGGAAACTCTGGAACACATAGTTCTAGCTTTGCAAAGTTGACAATAAGAGGATCTGGCACATCCACATCTGCATATTTATTTTATTCTGAGGACCTTATCTATACCTGCAAAACATTTCAACAGTTATACCTTTTAATCTAAAGGATATTTGTAGGGCACCTGGCTGGCTCAGTCAGTGAAGCATCTGCCTTTGGCTCAGGTCATGATCACAGGGTCCTGGGATCAAGTCCCATGTTGAACTCCTTGCTTGATAGGGAGCCTGCTTCTCCTCCCTCTACTCCTTCCCCAACCCTCAACCCCCACCCTGGTGCTTGTGCATATTCTCTCAGTCAAATAAATAAAATATATAAAAAAATAAAGTACATATGTGTGTGTATAACTGTCAGGTATGTGGATGTTTCTAATAATATATTTTACTTCTTCCGGTTCATCATTTATGTTCTCACTGAGACATAATTTTGCATTTTGAGGAGGGGTCATTTTAATAAATCATATTTCTTCTTGATCACTGCTATAGATAGAATATTACACTCCTTAAAAACTCATGTTAAAATTCTAACCCTCAAAATGATGGTATTAAAAGGTGGGGTTTTGAAAAGGAGATTAAATCAAAGCTATCATGAATGGGATTAGTGCTTTTATAAAAGTGACCTTTCCACAATGTGATGATACAGTGAGAGTGATTGTATCTGAACCAGAAAGTGGACTCTTTCCCGAAAGTGAATCTGCTGACACCTTGATCTTGGAATTTCTAGCTTTCAGAACTGTGAGAAATATATTTCCAGCTTATGGTATTTTATTATAGCAGCCCAAGGTGATTAAGACAGAGTGGTAAAACAGAATATTAGATAGCCAGTTTAATGACAGCTGGGTAAGCATACACACAGGCCTTGCTACCATTTCATGCCTGGTCTTTTGACTGGCCGGATAGCTGGAGAGTCTCAGATTCTCTCTTTCTCCAGAACCAAAACAAGAAAGAAGGAAAGAATATAATTTATATTAGGATTTCTCATTATGCTCTAGAAAGGTTTTTGTAAAAATTGTGAGTTAGAGACTCAGTCTTCCTTATAAATTCAATTCATTTCAGTTAAGTTCAATGTATTTCAATTATAGCATTTATTCTGTGCCAGGCACCATCCCAGGTACTGTGGATAGAGATTGTTAAATTAATTAACAGGAGGCCGTTAGAATGAAATAGTTCTAATTTCATGATGGCCTACATAAGCAAGACAAAATCTAAGCCTGTGAATGCTTCAAGCTTACTACACTGAAACCGAGGGAAAATGAATCACAAACAGCCAACTATGCTTTAAGCTATGGTCAATTAATAATTTCCTTTCTTAGCTTTTGCCTTTTCTCTATGTAAGTCTCACCCTGAGTTCCTGTCAGAGGGATGCTCCTAATCACCACCATCTAATTTGATTAGATTTTTGCTCAAACTCTTAAAATTTTAAATATACCTGCTTATCTTAACAAGATGAGCAAAATAGCAGTGGTTTCTGTTTTCATGTGGTTTTCAGTCTAACAGAAAAATAGCAACTAATTATGTGTAGTGAGCTATAATAAACATTCTTCCTAGAAAGTGCTTTAATAGATTTCTTACTTTATCTAGCTATTCTTGCTAATTAGGTAAAAGTTCTATTTTCAGAAGTTTCTAATTGTTGATGAAATATATGTATACTTTGTTTTTCTTTTGTTGAGAGAGACAGACAGAGAGAGAGAGAGAGAGAGGCAGAAAGAGAGGGAGAGAGAGTCCCAAGCAAGCCCCAAACCCAGTGCAGAGCCTGATGCAGGGCTCAATCCCATGACCCCCAGATCATAACCTGAACCAAAGTCAAGAGTTGGCCACCCAACTGAGCCACCTAGGTGTCCTTGGAGTATATATATTGTTAATGTTTTAGAGTAGTTAGCTAAAAATATCACCTAATCTTTTTTTTTTTTTTTTAAGATTATTTATTTATTTATTTGAGAGAGAGAAAACAGAAGGAGAGGGACAAGCATACTCTGTGCTGAGCATGGAGCCTGACACTGGGCTAGATCTCAGGACCCTGGGATCATGACCTGAGCTGAAACCAAGAGTGGCTTAACTGACTGTGCCACCCAGGAAAACCATCCAATCTTTTACAATAACAAGTGATGGCAACCACAAGGATGGTTAAAAGTATACAGAAGAGAGAGCCTATTACAATTTCCACATCAATATCTATATTCTGTTTTTCCTTTCACTGAAACTTTTCTTACATGACTGTGTTCGAGATAAATGAAAGCTTCTTATCAGTAATGTTTCAGTGTAGTAGGTGTTTTCTCCCATTCCAGGAAAACATTAATGATACAACTGAATTTATGGGATAATTATTTCTTAATAATAGCAGTTATATTAATTATGCCTAGATCAAATATATATTTGATATATATTAAGACATTTATTTAACGTATCTGTGAATATATTTTGAAAATCCTAAATTTTCCATTCCAGAGTAATCATATGAAACTTCTTCATGATGGAACTACTGGTAACTTCTGCTATCAGTTTTAGGCCAAAAACTTGTCCATATATTATTGTGTAGAACATAGATTTTTAATTAAACATATGTTAAAATATTTCTTTCAATCCAAAACTATTTTCTGAGAATAGTCTATTATATCTCTGATCAATAATGAAACTCATCTCCACTCTAATGCACCTCTATGATGATATTCAAAATGGTGAAAAATACAAGTCATATTTATACATATTTATAGGCATCTTTGTTACATGTTCAACTGCCAACTTAAATGTCAACTTTATTCCATATGTGGCTAGTATCTGAACTATATTGGTCTTCTCTCAGTTAACCACACAACATCACACATGGTCTGCTCAAAACCCAGAAAGAACTGTTTACATGAATGGTGGAAGAGTTGAGAAGCCAAACAGGAGATGGTGAGGGAATCCAAAGATTATTAGCAACTACTTCTTTTTTAAGGACTCTCCAAAGTCCAGGAAAAGAAAAGAGATAGGGTTATCAGACCCAGAAGTAAGGACCCTCAAGTAAGGTCTGCTTATTTGAAGCTGGAATGATGGGGAAAGTTGCCTAAAAGAGCTGAGGCCATGGAAGAGACAGGGCCAAATTTGTATTTATTTTATTTTACTTATTTTTCTTTTTAAAATTTTCAATCTAATTTAGTTAACATCCAGTATTATATTAATTTTAGGAGTACAATATAGTCATTTGACAATTGGACATTACTCAGTGCTCATCAAGACAAGTGTATTCTTTTTTTTTTTTTTTCAGTATTTCCCCTTTTATTTTTTTATTTATATATTTTTTTTATTTTTTATTTTTTATAAACATATATTTTTATCCCCAGGGGTACAGGTCTGTGAATCACCAGGTTTACACACTTCACAGCACTCACCAAAGCACATACCCTCCCCAATGTCCATAATCCCACCCCCTTCTCCCAAACCCCCTCCCCCCAGCAACCCTCAGTTTGTTTTGTGAGATTAAGAGTCACTTATGGTTTGTCTCCCAATCCCACCTTCTTTCATTTATTTTTCTCCTACCCACTTAAGCCCCCATGTTGCATCACCACTTCCTCATATCAGGGAGATCATATGATAGTTGTCTTTCTCTGCTTGACTTATTTCGCTAAGCATGATACGCTCTAGTTCCATCCATGTTGTCGCAAATGGCAAGATTTCATTTCTTTTGATGGCTGCATAGTATTCCATTGTGTATATATACCACATCTTCTTGATCCATTCATCTGTTGATGGACATCTAGGTTCTTTCCATAGTTTGGCTATTGTGGACATTGCTGCTATAAACATTCGGGTGCACGTGCCCCTTTGGATCACTACGTTTGTATCTTTAGGGTAAATACCCAATAGTGCAATTGCTGGGTCATAGGGCAGTTCTATTTTCAACATTTTGAGGAACCTCCATGCTGTTTTCCAGAGTGGCTGCACCAGCTTGCATTCCCACCAACAGTGTAGGAGGGTTCCGCTTTCTCCGCATCCTCGCCAGCATCTGTCATTTCCTGACTTGTTTATTTTAGCCATTCTGACTGGTGTGAGGTGATATCTCATTGTGGTTTTGATTTGTATTTCCCTGATGCTGAGTGATATGGAGCACTTTTTCATGTGTCTGTTGGCCATCTGGATGTCTTCTTTGCAGAAATGTCTGTTCATGTCCTCTGCCCATTTCTTGATTGGATTATTTGTTCTTTGGGTGTTGAGTTTGCTAAGTTCTTTATAGATTCTGGACACTAGTCCTTTATCTGATATGTCGTTTGCAAATATCTTCTCCCATTCTGTCAGTTGTCTTTTGATTTCGTTACTTATTTCCTTGGCTGTGCAAAAGCTTTTGATCTTGATGAAATCCCAATAGTTCATTTTTGCCCTTGCTTCCCTTGCCTTTTGCGTTGTTCCTAGGAAGATGTTGCTGCGGCAGAGGTCGAAGAGGTTGCTGCCTGTGTTCTCCTCAAGGATTTTGATGGATTCCTTTCGCACATTGAGGTCCTTCATCCATTTTGAGTCTATTTTCGTGTGTGGTGTAAGGAAATGGTCCAATTTCATTTTTCTGCATGTGGCTGTCCAATTTTCCCAGCACCATTTATTGAAGAGGCTGTCTTTTTTCCATTGGACATTCTTTCCTGCTTTGTCGAAGATTAGTTGACTGTAGAGTTGAGGGTCTATTTCTGGGCTCTCTATTCTGTTCCATTGATCTATGTGTCTGTTTTTGTGCCAGTACCATGCTGTCTTGATGATGACAGCTTTGTAATAGAGCTTGAAGTCCGGAATTGTGATGCCACCAACGTTGGCTTTCTTTTTCAATATCCCTTTGGCTATTCGAGGTCTTTTCTGGTTCCATATAAATTTTAGAATTATTTGTTCCATTTCTTTGAAAAAGATGGATGGTACTTTGATAGGAATTGCATTAAATGTGTAGATTGCTTTAGGTAGCATAGACATTTTCACAATATTTATTCTTCCAATCCAGGAGCATGGAACATTTTTCCATTTCTTTGTGTCTTCCTCAATTTCTTTCATGAGTACTTTATAGTTTTCTGAGTATAGATTCTGTGTCTCTTTGCTTAGGTTTATTCCTAGGTATCTTATGGTTTGGGGTGCAATTGTAAATGGGATTGACTCCTTAATTTCTCTTTCTTCTGTCTTGCTGTTGGTGTAGAGAAATGCAACTGATTTCTGTGTATTGATTTTATATCCTGACACTTTACTGAATTCATGTATAAGTTCTAGCAGTTTTGGAGTGGAGTCTTTTGGGTTTTCCACATATAGTATCATATCATCTGTGAAGAGTGATAATTTGACTTCTTCTTTGCCGATTTGGATGCCTTTAATTTCCTTTTGTTGTCTGATTGCTGAGGCTAGGACTTCTAGTACTATGTTGAATAGCAGTGGTGATAATGGATACCCCTGCCGTGTTCCTGACCTTAGCAGAAAAGCTTTCAGTTTTTCTCCATTGAGAATGATATTTGCGGTGGGTTTTTCATAGATGGCTTTGATGATATTGAGGTAGGTGCCCTCTATCCCTACACTTTGGAGAGTTTTGATCAGGAAGGGATGCTGTACTTTGTCAAATGCTTTTTCAGCATCTATTGAGAGTATCATATGGTTCTTGTTCTTTCTTTTATTGATGTGTTGTATCACGTTGACTGATTTGCGGATGTTGAACCAACCTTGCAGCGCTGGAATAAATCCCACTTGGCCGTGGTGAATAATCTTTTTAATGTACTGTTGAATCCTATTGGGTAGTATTTTGTTGAGTATTTTCATATCTGTGTTCATCAAGGATAATGGTCTATAGCTCTCTTTTTTGGTGGGAACCTTGTCTGGATTTGGGATCAAGCTGATGCTGGCTACATAAAATGAATTTGGAAGTTTTCCTTCCATTTCTATTTGTTGGAACAGTTTCAGGAGAATAGGAATTAGTTCTTCTTTAAATGTTTGGTAGAATTCCCCCGGGAAGCTGTCTGGCCCTGGGCTTTTGTTTGTTTGGAGATTTTTAATGACTGTTTCAATCTCCTTACTGGTTATGGGTCTGTTCAGGCTTTCTATTTCTTCCTCGTTCAGTTGTGGTAGTTTATATGTTTCTAGGAATGCATCCATTTCTTCCAGATTGCCAAATTTATTGCCGTAGAGTTGCTCATAGTATGTTCTTATAATAGTTTGTATTTCTTTGGTGTTAGTTGTGATCTCTCCTCTTTCATTCATGATTTTATTTATTTGGGTCCTTTCTCTTTTCTTTTTGATAAGTCGGGCCAGGGGTTTATCAATTTTATTAATTCTTTCAAAGAACCAGCTCCTAGTTTCGTTGATTTGTTCTATTGTTTTTTTGGTTTCTATTTCATTGATTTCTGCTCTGATCTTTATGATTTCACTTCTCCTGCTGGGCTTAGAGTTTCTTTCTTGTTCTTTCTCTAGCTCCTTTAGGTATAGGGTTAGGTTGTGTACCTGAGACCTTTCTTGTTTCTTGAGAAAGGCTTGTACCGCTATATATTTTCCTCTCAGGACTGCCTTTGTTGTGTCCCACAGATTTTGAACCGTTTTATTTTCATTATCATTTGTTTCCATGATTTTTTTCAATTCTTCTTTAATTTCCCGGTTGACCCATTCATTCTTTAGAAGGATGCTGTTTAGTCTCCATGTATTTGGGTTCTTTTCAAACTTCCTTTTGTGGCTGAATTCTAGCTTTAGAGCATTGTGGTCTTAAAATATGTAGGGAATTATCCCAGTCTTTTGATACCGGTTGAATCCTGATTTAGGACCGAGGATGTGATCTATTCTGGAGAATGTTCCATGTGCACTAGAGAAGAATGTGTATTCTGTTGCTTTGGGATGAAATGTTCTGAATATATCTGTGATGTCCATCTGGTCCAGTGTGTCGTTTAAGGTCTTTATTTCCTTGTTGATCTTTTGTTTGGATGATCTGTCCATTTCAGTGAGGGGAGTGTTAAAGTCCCCTACTATTATTGTATTATTGTTGATGTGTTTCTTTGATTTTGTTATTAATTGGTTTATATAGTTGGCTGCTCCCACGTTGGGGGCATAGATATTTAAAATTGTTAAATCTTCTTGTTGGACAGACCCTTTGAGTATGATATAGTGTCCTTCCTCATCTCTTCTTATAGTCTTTGGCTTAAAATCTAATTGATCTGATGTAAGGATTGCCACTCCTGCTTTCTTCTGATGTCCATTAGCATGGTAAATTCTTTTCCACCCCCTCACTTTAAATCTGGAGGTGTCTTCGGGCTTAAAATGAGTTTCTTGGAGGCAACATATAGATGGTTTTTGCTTTTTTATCCATTCTGATACCCTGTGTCTTTTGACAGGGGCATTTAGCCCATTAACATTCAGGGTAACTATTGAGAGATATGAATTTAGTGCCATTGTATTGCCTGTAAGGTGACTGTTACTGTATATGGTCTCTGTTCCTTTCTGATCTACCACTTGTAGGCTCTCTCTTTGCTTAGAGGACCCCTTTCAAGATTTCCTGTAGAACTGGTTTGGTTTTTGCAAATTCTTTCAGTTGTTGTTTGTCCTGGAAGCTTTTAATCTCTCCTTCTATTTTCAATGATAGCCTAGCTGGATATAGTATTCTTGGCTGCATGTGTTTCTCGTTTAGTGCTCTGAAAATATTATGCCAGCTCTTTCTGGCCTGCCAGGTCTCTGTGGATAAGTCAGCTGCCAATCTAATATTTTTACCATTGTATGTTACAGACTTCTTTTCCTGGGCTGCTTTCAGGATTTTCTCTTTGTCACTGAGACTTGTAAATTTTACTATTAGGTGACGGGGTGTGGGCCTATTCTTATTGATTTTGAGGGGCATTCTCTGAACCTCCTGAATTTTGATGCTCGTTCCCTTTGCCATATTGGGGAAATTTTCCCCAATAACTCTCTCCAGTATACCTTCTGCTCCCCTCTCTCTTTCTTCTTCTTCTGAAATCCCAATTATTCTAATGTTGTTTCGTCTTATGGTGTCACTTATCTCTCGAATTCTCCCCTCGTGGTCCAGTAGCTGTTTGTCCCTCTTTTGCTCAGCTTCTTTATTCTCTGTCATTTGGTCTTCTATATCACTAATTCTTTCTTCTGCCTCATTTATCCTAGCAGTGAGAGCCTCCATTTTTAATTGCACCTCATTAGTAGCTTTTTTGATTTCGACTTGGTTAGATTTTAGTTCTTTTATTTCTCCAGAAAGGGCTTTTATATCTCTCGATAGGGTTTCTCTAATATCTTCCATGCCTTTTTCAAGCCCGGCTAGAACCTTGAGAATTGTCATTCTGAACTCTAGATCTGACATATTACCAATGTCTGTATTGATTAGATCCCTAGCCTTCGGTACTGCCTCTTGTTCTTTTTTTTGTGTTGAATTTTTCCGTCTTGTCATTTTGTCCAGATAAGAGTATATGAAGGGGCAAGTAAAATACTAAAAGGGTGGCAACAACCCCAGGAAAATATGCTTTAACCAAATTAGAAGAGATCCAAAATCGTGAGGGGGGAGAAAGGGGATAAAAAGAGGTTCAAAAAGGAAGAAAGAAAAAAAAAAAAGAAAAAAGGAAAAAAAAAAAGAAAAGAAAAGAATTTAAAAAAAGAAAACACCTTTCAGAAAGTGGTTGTTTTTCTCTTTCCAGAATTGCTGTTCTTCTTCTCTTCGATCTGCTGATGGATTTTCAGGTGTTTGCAATCTTTAGATAAGCTATCTAGCTGATCTCCGGCTAGCTGAAGTAGTCTCAGCCTGCTACTTCTCGCCATCTTGACTCCTCCTCCAGACAAGTGTATTCTTAATTGCCTTCACTTATTTCCCCCACAGACCTCCCTCTGGTAACCATCTAAAATTAAGAGTCTGTTTTCTGGTTTATCTCTCTTTTTTTTTTTTTTCCCTTTGTTCACTTGTTTTGTTTCTTAAATTCCATATATGAGTAAAGTCATATGGTATTTTTCTTTCTCTGCCTGACTTATTTAGCTTAACATTACACTTTCTAGATCCATCTCTGTTGTTACAAAAGGGGCAAATTCATTCCTTTTCATGGCTAGGTAATATTCCATTGTATACATAGATCACTTCTTTATCTGTTCATCTATTGATGACTATTTGGACTGCTTCTATAATTTGGCTATTGTAAACAATGTTGCAATAAACATAGAAGTGCTTATATCTTTTTGAATTAATGTCTTTTTATTCTTTAGGTAAATACCCAGTAGTGTGATTACTGAATCATATAACAATTATATTTGTAATTTTTTGAGGAACCTCCATGCTGTCTTCCACAGTGGCTGGACCAGTTTGCATTCCCACCAATAGTGCATAAGAATTCCTTTTTCTCTGCACCCTTGTAAATACTTGTTTCTTGTGTTTTTGATTTTAGCCATTCTGACAGGTATGAGGTGATGTCTCACTGTGGTTTTGATTTGTAATTCCCTGATGATGAGGGATGTTGAGTAGTTTTTTATGTGTCTGTTGGCAACCTATATGTCTTCATTGGAGAAATGTCTGTTCATGTCTTCTGTCTGTTTTTAAAATTGGATCATTTGAATTTCTTTGGTGTGCGTTAACTTCTTTATTGGATGTCATTTGCAAATATCCATTTTATTGATGTGACATATCATATTGATTGATTGGCAAATATTGAGTCACCCTTGCGTCCTGGGAATGAATCCCCTTGATTATGCTGAATGATTTATTTTTTCATGTACTTTGGAATCAGTTTGCTAACATTTTGTGGAGGATTTTTATATCTATGTTCATCAGAGAAACTGGCCTATACTTCTCTTTTCTTTTGGTGTGTTTATGTGGTTTTGATATCAAGGTAATGCTAAAATTTTAAATGTAGCTCTAGGATGGGGTGGCAGAAGGAAGGCACGGTGGTGGTGATGGTAGGAAGACCCTGGTCTCTCTCTTTTTCCTCGATATCTAATATCTTACCCGTACTTTCCATTAGCTAAACCTATCTTGAAATCAGATAACATAGGAGCTTAGGAAAAACAGCCCATAGGATCAACCTGTCCTCCCTTCCCATCCCAACAAGAGACAAAGGAGAGCAAGGTAAAGGAAAGGGATGGATTTGTGGGCAAATGTCCAAGTCCTATAAGATGCCTGATTAAGGCAATCAATATTTGAGACAATATAGCAGTGGTTCCCAAGCATGGATACCTAAATCAGAATTAGGGGCTTTAGTATAGCTTCTCAGGCTTCAATTTAGATCAATGAAATCCTTGTTTCTAATAAGCACTTTCGGTGATTCTGATATATTGCTGAGTTGGGGGAACCATTAGAGCAAAGGTCATACAAAGGCTTCAGAATACATACTGTATCAGATTATAAGAAAGTTAAATGATAATAGTTTTCCTTTAATTCTCCAAAGTAAGTATCACATAATTATAATTTAGTATGTGGGGCCTACTGTCTGCTCCTTCAACACTTTTTTTTTTTTTTTAATTCAAGGATTGCTATATAGATCTGTTGAGAAAAATACAATGTATTATGCAGTTTTGTTTCTCCCAATTAACAATTCTGCTTCCTTTTCTTAGTTGTAAGAGCAATTACATTATTATTATTGGGTTTTTTGTTTGTTTTCTCTTCTTGCTTTGGCTGTGAAGCAGCTCCGTAGGAATTTGTAGTTTAGGTTTCTTCATGTAGCTGTTTTGGTTTCCTGTCTTCTTGACCCTTGCCTTTTTGTTCTTTTACTCAGATGGTAAGCATACATTTGTTTTATTCTAACAGTATCTTTTACTTGTGAGAATGTTTTCTTCCCACTACAAATGGTTTGTTTGAACCATTCAACTATAGTGTTCTGTTCCCATTTGTCACAGGGGTGGGCAAGTGACCCAGAGTGAACTGACTGGTCCTGCCCTGTTGAGGACATGGCTTTATAGAACTGATAGCAAACTCAATCATCCCAATTTACATCAGAATATATAAGAGGAGCAGCAACAAATGATGTTTCAAAAGCCAGCAACATGGCAGTCTAAGAATTTTTTTTTTTTTAAGATTTTATCTATTTGTCAGAGAGAGAGAGAGTACAGCAGGGGGAAGGACAGGCAAAGGGAGAGGCAGGCAGAAAGAGAAGCAGGCTCCCCAGTGAGCAAGGCGCCTGATGTAGGACTCCATCCCAGGGCCCTGGGATCATGCCCTGAGCCAAAAGTAGACACTTAACTAAATTACCCCGGTGCCCAAAATTTTTGCCCCTATTTTTTATTAAATCTACATCCATCCCAATAATATCTACATTAACCCAGTTACTAAAATTTCTGTTTTTCTTGGGGGAATGGTAAGATGTTTGATATAGTCACTACTTTAATCCTTTTCCAATTTCAACCTATTATTATTATTTTTTTGAGTTTATTTTTTTATTTTTTTAATTTTTAATTTTTTATAAACATATATTTTTATCCCCAGGGGTACAGGTCTGTGAATCACCAGGTTTACACACTTCACAGCACTCACCAAAGCACATACCCTCCCTAATGTCCATAATCCCACCCCCTTCTCCCAAACCCCCTCCCCCCAGCAACCCTCAACCTATTATTTTAATTATCATTGAGAATAGTTGACACACAATGTTATACTCGTTTCAGATGTACAACACAGTGATTCAGCTTCTCTTATATGTTAAGCTATGCTCACCAAAAGTATAGATACCATCTGTCACCATACAATGCTATACCATTAGCTTATTATCTATGCCTTATCTTTTATTCCTGTGACTTACTCATTCCATAATTGGAAATCTGTGTTTCTGACTCCTCTGTAACTATTTTGCTCATCCCCCAACTCTCCCCTCTCAAGCAACCATCAGTTTGATTACTGTATTTATAGGTCTGATTCTGCTTTTGTTTATTATTTCTTTTAGATTTTACATATGAATTGATCATATATTTGTCTTTCTCAGTCTGATTTATCTTTAAGCATATTACTTGTTAGGTCTATCCATGTTGTCACAAATGGCATGATCTCACCTGATTTTATGGTTGCATAATATTCTATTGCATACATATATCTTCCATTCCATTGTATATACCTTCTTTAATCATTCATCTATCAATGGAAGCTTAGGTTGCTTCCATATCTTAGTTATTGTAAATAATGTTGCAATAAGCATACCGGTAAATATATTTTTTTGAGTTAGTGTTTTTGTTTTCTTTAGGTAATTACTCAGTAGTGGAATTACCAGATCAATGGTATGTTTATTTTTAATTTTTTTAAAGATTTTTTATTTATTTGATAGACAGAGATTACATGTAGGCAGAGAGGCAGGCAGGGAGAGAGGAGGAAGCAAGCTCCCTGCTGAGCAGAGAGCCAGATGTGGGGCTCGATCCCAGGACCCTGAGACCATGACCTGAGCCAAAGGCAGAGGCTTTAACCCACTTAACCACCCAGGCGCCCCTATTTTTAATTTTTTGAGGAACTTTCATGCCTTTATCCACAGTGGCTCTACCAATTTACATTCCTACCAACAATGTATAGATGACATCCTCACCAACACTTATTATTTCTTGTCTAAATTTCTTGTCCGAATCTATAGATTTATAGATTAAGTGTGAGCTCTATCAAAATATAAGCAAGATTTTTTATAGAACTACAACAAATTATGCTAAAATTTGTTATGAAACCACAAGAGATTCTGAAGAGTGAAAACAATCTTGAAAATGAAGAACAAAGCTGGAGGTATCACAATTCCAGAATTCAAGATATAATATAAATCTGTAGCAATCAAAACAGTATGGTACTGGCACAAAATACAGACATAGATCAATAGAACAGAATAGAAAACCCAGAAATAAACCCACAATTCTTTGGGAAAGTAATCCATGACAAAGGCAGCAAGAATACACAATAGGAAAAAATAGTCTCTTCAATAAGTGGTGCTGGGAAAACTGGATTTCTTCTAACACCATACACAATAGTAAACTCAAAATGGATTAAGACCTAAATAATGAAAGAGAACACGGGCACTAATTTTTCAGACATTGACCACAGCAACATTTTTCTTGATATGTCTCCGGAAACAAGGGAAACCAAAATAAAAATAAAAGTATTGGGACTATATCAAAATAAAAAGCTTTTGCACAGTGAAGAAAACCATCAACAAAACAAAAAGGCAACCTACTGAATGGGAGAAGATATTTGCAAATGATATACCCAATAAGGGGTTAATATCCAAAATACATAAAAACTTATACAACTCAATACAAAAAAAAAAAAAAATTAAAAAATGGGCACAGGACCTAAATAGACATTTTTCCAAAGAAGACATCCAGATGGTTAACAGACAAATGAAAAGATGCTCAATATCACTCATCATCAGGGAAATGTAAATCAATGCCATAATGAGATATCACCTTACACCTATTAGAATGGCAAAACAAACAAACAAAACAAAATGAAACAAAAAACTTCTCTCCTTTCTGCACTTCCTTCTCCATTTCTCCATTTTGTGTCAACCATGTATTCTCATGGTTCTCACTCCCTGGTCTGTAGGTAGGACAGCAGGGAGGAAAAGGAGTGTCTGCTTCGGTGATGAGCAGCAGGTCCAGGAAGCTATCCTCTTACTCAGTTTGATTTGGTCTGATGCATGTGGTCTTGGCTTAGGCCTTTGTGCATGTTTCCCTTCAGCAGCTTCACGGTGGCTTTCTCCCTTACAGAACGACAGGACAGCTGTGTCTCTATTTGGACGCTGCCAGGAGCATACCCTAAAGCCTTTTCTCTGCATCATTCTTTCTCAGCTTGGCTCAGTAGCCTCTTGGGGGGTATTATGGTTCTGTGCTGCCTTCTATGGAATGCTCTATTGTCAGCCTTCAGAAACCAGTAGCAGGGAAGCAAAGATCCCAGTTTCTATATTCAAGTTCACCCCATCTAGCAGGAGACATATATATGGTATTGTTTCTCATTCTCTAGGGAGATGGGGAAAGACAAGGAAGGATGAGGAGCTATACTTTTAACTTCCTATATGCTTTCTTTTCAAAGCCTTTTCTTACTCTTCTCCTTTTTATATCTCACGATGTTAAAAATAGAAATCTATTTTAGCATCTACAGAACCCAGAAATATGCTAGGTGTCTCATAGGAGTAAGTGATGGAAATCTATCACTGGGAATGTAATCACTTTGTTCTAGACAGTTTGCTATCTTTGCTCTGCATGGGGTGCAAACAGTGCAGTGCCTGAACTGCAGGTGTGCATTTCTGGGAATGGTGTGGGAGGGCAGGCTGAGCAAGAAATGATTTTATCTGAGTTTTACACTTTTTTGTTATGTACGACTTATAAATTGTTTCAATTCTTTTGCAAATAGGAAAGATATTGACAAATACCAACAAGAACAAGCATTGATCTATATTCTGTGAAACTTTACATTTCTATTTATCTTTTCTTAGATATATTGTAAACTTCACTTAATTTTTTAAATATCTAAATGAAAGTAAAAATAAGTTAGCAGTACTTTTATTTTTTAACTTTATAGTACATGTACATAGAGTACATTTGGCTTTATTATGAATGCATGTTTTTGTGAACTGACATGGAGACATAAGAACTATTTATGATTTTATTTTATGAAAAAGTTTATTCTTTTTTCTATATATATTTATTTTGGACATCAGTAGTATATGAGAAGAAGACTGAGTCATAATACTTCCTCCTAGATTCTATTTTAATTATACATTATTTTTCTTTTTCCTCAAAAGATCTCTTCACACCTTTTCCTCTCTAAATGCCTCTTTCCTTTATATGACATTTTCCAATCTCACAAGGTCATTTTAATTTTACTCCCATTTAAAATCCTTCTTTAAAAAATTACTCTAGTTATTTATTTATTCACTGTGTACCCTGTTTAAACTTTAAAGCTGGACCTATTTTTATAATGCGAGTTTATTCTCTAGGACATAAAAAGCTTAGAGTTTAAATCTGGCATGTTAATCTCAATGTAATTTTTCTTTTATTTGTCCATTAACAATAACAACACTAGTAAAAATGATAAGTAGAAAAAGGCAGCCTTTGTGAGTTTTGATGTGGAGGGTATTTGTGAAATCTATCCAATTGTATAAAACTCCTTGGCTTGTAACTGCTATTATAAATCACAGGGTCATGTGGTTAATCTTCTGAGCGCTTCAATAAAAACGATCCAATCCTGCAGCCTCCCACAGCTTTCAATTTCAGTCATATCTGAGTCCTACCTGTAAACTCAGGGTCAATAAACAGGTTAGAGATAAACAGAAGAGAAATTTTTGATTAAAAATAATATGAAATGCTTAGGAAAGGTTAGCTAATTCAGGAAGAAATAAAGGTCTGAGCCTTGGGATGATTTGGAGGCAGAGCCTCTATAGATTGGAGAGCTGAAGCTGGGCCAGGGATGTCCACTTGAAATCCCACATTGAATAGTTGTTGATTGATCTTTGTAACTCCGTCTCCACTTGTAATGAGCACATCAATAGGGTATATATTGACTTTCTAATGCATTGGTTTTATTAAAGAGGAAGCAGTTTTACAAGTGGAGAGCTTCTGCAACAATTGTTACATTTCAATTCTAAGCATTACTTATAAAAGTCATTTAGAAGTGCTTTCTCAAAACCATTATGTTTTCATTTAATTCTTTATGTGCTATAAATTTTTAAAAATGAGTGTATTGAAGATATACTACAGTGAAAAGGGCTCTTGTATAGGGATTAAGAACCCGGGGTCTTAGTTTTCTTTCTGCCTTTAGTTAAGCTCTGTGAGTTTAGGCAAATCACTTGTTCTCTATGAACCTAAGTTCATCATATTTAAAAGAAATACTTTAGAGTAAATCAAGAGAACAGATCAAATACACCCATTTTCTCCTTTCTTGCTCAAATCATATGGAAATGACAGGAAAATATCTGTGTCTTTACATATCTATATGTAGGATGAATATATTTTCCTTTGTCCATCTATCCTTCAAGAATAAACCAATAATGAGGACAAAAAAAAAAAAAAAGACAAAGTATCATTAGCAGCTCAGAACATTTTTTTTGGTTCAATTTTACTATTATTATTATTATTTTAAATTTTTAAATACCTAAACCCAATATGGCTCAAACTCACAACCCTGAGATTGAAAGTCACATGCTCTACCAACTGAGCCAGCCTGGCACCCCAGATCAGAACATTTTTAAAGAAGTTTTAGAGAATCTTTGTCAGAAAGATTGGGTTGCTTGAGTAAACAGAACATAGAATATAGATTTAGGCAGGAATCATTCTTCTGGATGAATTTTTAAAAATTATTTTACCTTGAAAAGATATCCTCTTTAATGGAACACACCTAAGAGGAAAAAAAAAAAAAATTAAGTTGAAAAGAAGGATGGAAAATATACTAGATAAATACTAACAAAGAATAAGGTTTGAGAAGTGCTATTAAAATCAGAAAAAATAGAATATTAAGACTAAAACACTAAATGGGACTAAAGAGATATTATAGAATAATAAGTTTCAATCTCTAATATGGAGGGGTTAGAGTTTAGAGTTTTTATATTGTTAACCAGGATAGGAAAGGAGGGTACAGATCAACACTCATAGACTCTCATAATTCTTATCAAATTTTAGTACATTTTCTTGAATAATTTTTATTTCATTTGCTGTCTGTCTGTCATACCATTTCCAGAGATTTCAAATAGCTGGATTTTAAAATAATTTTTATCATTTCACTGGTGTCTAGATCCCTGGAGTTTCTCACGCTGTCATGTAAGAAGTAGAACTTCATCAGAATCTTTTGAAGTCAGAAATAACTCTTAACATATGGGGAGAAGAGAAGTTTTAAGAATAGCAAATAGGACAGGGAACCATGGAGATGAAGATAGGTCATTGACAAAGTCAACCAGTTGCAGGTCAGAGTTACAGTGTAAGTCTTCTTAGGACTTGAATGTTTATGAATTTGCATCTTAATAACCTAGCTGAAGGAACAATGATGTCCAATACTCTGATCTACCCCCAAATTAAATTTGTTTGGAACCTGTAGACAGCAGATCATACACTAGATTTTTCACTTGAGTCATGCATAATTTTTCAGTACATTTGCAAAAAAAATCATGAAAATTGGGCTTAAAAGATTACAGTAGGATTCTGACCGGGGGACACAGTCTTCAACTTTACCCCTTAATCTTTCTGGGCCAAACTGAGAAACATCGGTTATTAAATTATGTGTCCAAATGGGATAGACTTTAAGGAGCTGTGATAATAACTGGTTAATTATTCTAAGGCAATAGTGAACCAAGAACATGATCAAAATCACCTGAAGCAGGATAATCAGGTTCACTTGGAGGAGTGCAGAGCCATGGAGACTAACCATTTCTTTTCTTTTTTTTTTTTTTTTTTAAATATTTTATTTATTTATTTGACAGACAGACAGAGAGAGAGATATCACAAGTAGGCAGAGAGGCAGGCAGAGAGAGGGGGGAAGCAGGCTCCCTGCTGAGCAGAGAGCCCCATGTGGGGATTGATCCTAGGACCCTGAGATCATGATCTGAGCCGAAGGCAGAGGCTTAACCCACTGAGCCACCCAGGTGCCCCGAGACCAACCATTTCTAATTCAGGAAGAGATGTCTCCTGTGGGTTTATTTCAGAGAGTCAGGAGGCTTTCTTTTTAAGCCTCATTATTGGCTGTTTACTTTCCAGTTTTATTGATGCAGATGAAAAATGAGGTGTTGCAAATAACAGACCCATACTATCTAATGCTAATTGGGCCAGAGAATTGAGGCTGGCCATTTGTGCCTTCAAAACTGAAGTAACAGGGGCGTCTGGGTGGCTCAGTGGGTTAAACCTCTGCCTTCGGCTCAGGTCAGGATCCCAGGGCCCTGGGATCAAGCCGCGCATCGGGCTCTCTGCTTGGCGGGGAGCCTGCTTCCTCCTCCCTCTCTGCCTACTTGTGATCTCTCTTTGTCAAATAAATAAATAAAATCTTAAAAAAAAAAAAAACAAAAACAAAAAAAAAACTGAAGTAACATCATTCATGACCACAGCAAGGATCAGGAACAAATTATGGAAAACAGGGCACCTGGGTGGCTCAGTGGGTTAAGCCGCTGCCTTCCACTCAGGTCATGATCTCAGGGTCCTAGGATCGAGTCCCGCATCGGGCTCTCTGCTCAGTGGGGAGCCTGCTTCCTCCTCTCTCTCTCTCTCTCTCTGCCTGCCTCTATGCCTACTTGTGATCTTTGTCAAATAAATAAATAAAATCTTTAAAAATAAATTATGGAAAACATTCTCTAATTGAATGATGCTAACAGTGAGAATAACCACATGGAGCACACCAATGAGTAGAGAGTTGGTATTGCCACCTGTCAATTCTCTTAAATGACAGGTCTGACTGGTTTCAGAACTCCCACCTGAGTCAGCACAGTGTGATATACCCATTTGGAGGGGTAATTTCAAATACTTGGATGTCTCTTATTTATGTCTCATAGGTACATATTAATTACATTGGTAGGAGGAAGAGAGGTGAAGGTCTTTTTTTTTTTAAAATATTTTATTTATTTGACAGAGAGCGATCACAAATAGGCAGAGAGGCAGGCAGAAAGAGAGAGGGGAAAGCAGGCCCCCTGCTGAGCTAAGAGTCTGATGGGGGCCTTGATCCCAGGACCCTGAGGTCATGACCTGAGCTGAAGGCAGAGGCTTAACCTACTGAGCCACCTAGGTGCCCCGAAGGCCTGGTTTTTGCAAGCAAAATAATATCTCACAAGGGTGTACAGAATTTTAACAGGGTTGAATCATTAACTACTTGGGGGATTAATCAGCTAAGAGTTCCCCTGGTATGCAGAAATTTGATTGGAATTGAAGAGTCTGTGTGATACAGAATTGAATGTAGAATATTGGAGGAGACTGCCACTAACTAGACCTTAATAGCCTTGATGGTGTGCCCTAACTTCCTTTCCCAGATGTCCCAGTTGCTCCTACCTCTGATAGGAGCAAGCTGACTGTAGAGAGACATTTCTCTTCTATAGTCTCAGATTCCATTTGTGGCAAAGCCTCAGTACAAATTAATAAGGTTGGAGAACCTGTGGTATCAGAAAGGTCTGTGGTTAGAGAAATGTCTTTTCATGGTATTCAGTGGCACACAAATCATTTTATTTGTGGGGTTAGGAACTAGGTGACATATCCAATAGCTTGTCACATTCAGGGAGTGGCAACTGCGTGAGGGCAGATTTAGCAACAAATTCACCTAGGCAGGAGTCATATAGGTTATTCTGTGGGACAGAAGAGAGGTTATATCCCCTACTCTTCCTCTCCTATACCCAGGCTCTTAGGTTTGAAAGATCCAAAGAAGTCATGGAGACCTTGCTCCACTGTCTGTACTGTGGACAATCTTTACTGTACCAAGGCAAGCAAAACACTCTTAATCTTTCCTCTGGAGTGATGCACCCAAATTTCCTGGCTTGGATCCTCCTGTGGTTCAATAAATGTTTCTATTCTATATACTTATATATTCTATATACTTATATTGATCCCATGGGGTACCTGGGACAAAGCACGGGGGCACCTTATGGAAAATGCTGAACTAGAAACTTCAAACTGATGGTTGTTATTTTTGAAGTCCTTGGCAAAAATCCATCCTCTGCTCTTGGGCATAAATGGAGAGGTTACAGTCTCCCACTCTTCATTGTTTAATAGTGATTTAAAGTCGATTCAAGTCTTCGGGAAGGTGTTGAAGGGGTTGGAGGACCTTGCAGGGTACCTTACAGAGTCAATAATTATAAAGGAAGGCTATACAATTAAAGGAAGAGGTTAGACAGCCTGGTAAAACACATGACACAAATGAGAACTACCATTTCAGGGAATTGCTGCATTGAGACCCCACAATGATTATCTAAGATTTGTAGTCCAGGCTGGAATTATCTTTGCCTACCCATCAGTCACACAAGTATGTCTTTTAATTGTGTATTAAATTGCTCAAGCACCCTTGTAGCTTGGAAGTGATACAGAACAAAAAAAATCCATTGCATGCCCTGTGATTGGGCCCATTGATTATGTAACTTGAGCTACAATTTTTTGCTATTATTAAATACACTGTGCTCAGAAAATCTGAAAAAGAAGCAAATACGTTTTGTCTGACCTGAATAGTGTGGCCCAAGTCAATGGAATGCTTATGATCTAGTGAAAAACTCTTGGTGGGTTAGAGGCTCAGTGTGGGCCCAATTTGTCCACAACCTCTGGCCCATTGGCTTGTAAGATTTGTCTCTGTTAGTATTTTTAGCTTTGGTCTTGGTCTGTCAGGTAAGACAGATTTTTTTTTTTTCCATGCTGTTTTGGCATCT
Source organism: Mustela lutreola (assembly GCF_030435805.1). NCBI lineage: Eukaryota > Metazoa > Chordata > Mammalia > Carnivora > Mustelidae > Mustela > Mustela lutreola. The sequence continues at coordinate 210,542,477 of NC_081290.1, read as the reverse complement.
TCAAGCAACACTAGATCTTCATAGGTAGAAGTCAGTCTAGGATGGTTTCCATAGACTGTCTTCTCATGGATCCAGGAGGCAATGGATCACATGTTTGCTTGCTTTAAGAGGACAACTTAGTCTCTGCATTTAGCTGACAAATGTGGTCTGTTCATTGGTTATATTTCCCTTTGTCAGTGGAAGAGCCTTTCTGGTAAGCATCTACATAGGTAACAAAAAGCCTATTAGGAGCAGAGCTAGTTCTTACACAAATTTCTCATCCCCACAGAGCTGTGTTTATAAGGCAGTCTGAGTCTTGTCAGCAGCCTGACAAACAGCTAGGCTATTTGTTACTGCCCCATGAGTCAGTGAAAATATAGCACAACTCATTTCTTGAGATGGCCAGTTTTGCCATCCATACCTTATGAGACTCTGCCATTGTGCCAAGCATCCTTTAATGTCTCTCTCAGGTTATACCCCATTCCATCCTGGTAGAAGTGTCATTAGTAAACCAGAGCCATATGTGGTCCAGCAGGTTTCTGTATCTGAGTTTCTTCTTAGCTAGTGAATGCAGTAATATACCTGGGGGAAAGGGGCAGAGGAATATTTGAACACTATACCTGGGAGACGGAAAAATACTCCTGAGACTTTTTCATGGTATGAGACCCCAGCCGGGCCAGGTTTCACCCACTTCTATATGTATCAATTCCATTTCACTAGGGAGAATTGCTGAGCAACACCCACCCAGTGACTTGAGGACTGTTCAGGTACATGATATAATTTCTGGTTGCATGACTACTTTGTGGCCAGGAGTCATGCACACAGTATCCACCAAAGCACAATTATAGCCCAATAAAATTGTCTATTGTCTCAAAAAAATTGTCTCTTTAAGCAGATTTTGGGAGTATACAGATCTAAAAGCTCAAGGAACACTTCTGTCTAATATGTAATAGTGTCCTTCTGTCATAGGCTTCGATTGACAAACTGAGGGATTCCTGAAACCTGTAATTCAAATAGCAAATGTGAATTGGTGGGGACTGGGCAGTAGGAACAGCTTGGGTGGATCATTGGAGGATCTCCAGGGTGTTCTGTTCTTTGGGCCCTTCTTTTTATTTACGGAAGCAGAGAAAGCCAAATGCCTGGGAATTGTCTCTTTCAGGATGAAGCACTGTGTCACTTTCCAGACTTTTTAGGAATATCACTTGGGTACTAGGTCCTTGTAAATTGTCTGTATTAATCACAATGTGTATTGTCACATGTGGTTCGAGAGGGCATTCAGTTCTTGTTAGGTGGTGGCCTTGTCTGGGTCCACCAAATGTCATCAATACAGTGGAAGGTTAGTGTTCTCTCTGGAAATAGGACTATCTCCAGGTGATGGCTTGTCTATTAATGACAGATAGCCAGGGGATTTAGGTAGCCTTGTGGAAGACATTAAAATATATTGCAAGCCATTCCACATAACGATAAATTGATCCTGATAATCAGAGTAGGGAAGGATGCTGAAAGTGTATTCCTAATATCAGTTGCTGCATTTCAAGTTTCCTCAATTTGTGCAATATTCTTCATGACAGTAACCATATTTGGGGCTGCATGTGTCAAGGGTGGGACTATGACATTGAGTCAACAGTAATCAAAGGTAAATCTCTAGGTACCCAAATCTGTGCCCAGACCAGAGGGGGCTATTGAGTGGAGAAATTGTCTCATGGACAACTTTGGCTTCTTTAAGTTTGTCAGTGAGAGTAGTTTGTTTTGAGGGGACAATGACACTAGGAACTAGCAGTGGGGTAAGTTCATAGTCTTCCATATGCCCTATAGGATGACCTTAACTGTCATCTTCAGGGGCATGGGTGAAGGAAAGTAGGGATGCACATATACAATACATATATATGAGTAATATATTCCATAGTGGGAGCAATAAGAATAGATGTTTGTGACACATCCATAGTCAGAACTCTGAATAAAAGTTCTGGTGACAGTGGCCTCAAACTAAGCACTGAAGGGAATTATTTATTTTCCCCTCATTCTGGTCAGGAATTGTGGGTATCATGGTTACCCATACACTTGTCCCTGTCTCTTCATTGAACTGTGGCCTTGGACTAGAGACTCTGGTTCCCTATGGGGAAAGAGGAACCCATACAACCCTTAGTATTACTTATTTTAGAAAAAATGAGAGGTCTGCTTGAGCCCTCCAACCCATCTTCAGGCCCACCAGGATAGGCAGAGAGTATGCATGTCAGTTGCAGAGTGACTTTGTGGAAAGTATGTAGACTGAAATAAATCACTATGGAAATGGTGTCATGTGAAGCTTCCCATTCCACTGAAGTTATAAAATCCTTGTTGTGAAAATAGTCTCCATGTATCTCTTTAATAATAAAGAAATAATATATTTAAAAAAAACCATGGGGTTACCCAATGAGCCTCCCATGGCACAGTAACCAGCCATGAGTTCCTTGATGAGAAACACTTGAATCTCCTCCTTTGAGACTACGTTATTGAGTGACCATATTCAATAATCTTTTCAGCAGAGGGCAACTGATCACCCACTTAGTGTGAAGGAAAAAAAAAAGTAGCCATTTTTTCTGTAAGTTGAAAGACTTACAGAGAATTGTAAGTCAGTGACATATAGAATTAAAAGAAAATTAGGGTCAAGAGGACCGGTGAAGAGGCTTAACCTGTTGGAGAGGGCATTAAGTATGAAAGAATATTCACCATGGAAGAACTCCTAAAAATAGAGATAGAATGATTCAGTCAGTTGACATCAGCCAACATCTACCATTGGCCACTCTAGTGTTGACATAATGTGTAAATGAGTGAAACTCCCATGAAGGCAACAATAATACCATATATACGCCTGAAAATATGGGCTCCCACTCATCATGGTTGATCAAACCTTCACCTAAATTTCCAACAAAAGGCCTATCCTGAGTAGCCAATATGGCACCATTCCTCAGGAAGATCTACCAGTCATTTGATTTCATGTTGGTATCATTGAATATCTTCTATCCTAGAAGGATCAAAAATTCATTTTGTCTAGAAATAACATATATTTTGGTTATGAATTTGTCTTTCTTGCTTCTGGAGCTAAAAGCAACACTATGGTTTGAGAGTTTATAGAATGTTTGATCCACCAACCTATGATCCTCTTTCAGAGAAAAGGAGGCATGCGAGTAAGTACGTGAACATGGGCTCTACTGGTTCAATCACATACTATACCACTCAGAAACCACTGGCCTATAGTGTTCTGGTGAAGTGGAGCTATGGTACCTGTTTGCAGATGATACCCTGAGAACATAGGCATCATTTTCCAGGATGCTGCATATACTCCAAATCAATGACCAATAAATGATGCTGTGTCTCTAATAGATAGAATACAGAAGTCCAGAAACAAAGGGGTGGGTAAAGTAATGACTCCACTTGCTAGCACTCCCAGTGACCCACTTACGAAACAAGTGCTTGCCATCTCTCAGTTCTTGGCTCTGGAAGCTTATAAATCTAACCTATAAGTTTAGAGGAGGAAAGTTATTATTACAGGACTAGGCCTCTGATGACTCCTAGTTGAAATTTCTAGGTCATTCTACCAGGTAAGTTATCTTGGTTAGTAGATGTGTTAATCAAAGGTGAGAGGTATCTAGAATAAAGTAGAAGAAGGAGAAAATGAGGATCATTTGTGGACTCGAAGGACTATAGTTCATGCCACTAATCATATCATAAATTTTCCTGAATAAAAGAGGAGCACTAGATTAGGAATTTCTATAAGAATTTATATAAGACAGGTGGATAGAATTGACACAAAGGGGTAGATAGAATTTGATTCTTTGTCTCCATGGCCATTCTCCGCTGCTGAACATTGGCAGCTGTCAGATTTCAGTTGGATGCCTCTCTGGGATTAAAGGGAGCCACATTGCCAAGACTATGCTTTTTCCCTGGTGCAGTCAGTAACTTTTTGGACATAAGCCTATAAAGGCTCAGCTCTTTTGCTGCAGGGGGGAGCATCTCTAAAGTGTCTATGAGCTACAGAGCTGAGAGGGTTTGGCTGAAGCCTTTGGGGCAACTTCATTACAATTCATCTTCTGTCGCTCACTCATACATATTAACTCCTACAGTATCCTCCAACAAATTTCTTATACACAAATCTTTATCTCAGTGTTTGATTTCCAGATTTACAACAGCAGCCTAACAATATAAAATTATACATATGTGTATATATATATATATATATATATATATATATATATATACGTATATATATAATTTAAACAAATTATTCTCAAGAACTCATTTTATAGAAATAGTTAAATATGTTCCCAAGATATATGTCCAAATGTATATTTTTTCATATGTTCATTTAGCTTTGCTTTTAATTGGGGATATTTAAATGTCTTATCAGTTTGGGAGGGGTTAAATAGCTTATGGGGTATCCTTAAAATTCATGCTATTTAGCATGAGTTATGAAATGAAATCTAAATATCCTAACATGGATAAAAGATCTCTAAAATCTATTGTTAAGCAAACAAAAGAAGACATAGAAAAGGTTTAGCATCCCATTTGTGTAAACCTTCTAATTCTGTATGTTTTTATTTATAAATAAAAAGGCCTGTAACATAGGCTGTTAAAATTTAAGTATCATGTATGAAAAAAAGTCATGAATATAAAATTCTCTAAACTTTCAGATTAAAAAAAAAATCACCTATGAAGCAACCAGAAAGCTATCATTAGACTTTTTATTACAACACTGCATTAGAACACCAACAAATGTCTTCAATTCTTGAAAAAAAGAATATATTTGTCACAGAATTGTATACACAGGCAGTATCCAATGACTTGAGAAAGTTCTTGTGATGTAATATTAAATTAGATGTGCAGTATTGCAGACAACATATATAGCATGAAGAAAATTGTGGATAATTTTATATACACATAATTAGAAGTTATATTTATTTAATAGTAGCTGTATTAAGCGATGGGACTATGAGTAATTGTTTTTTTCTCAGAATTTTTTCTTTCATATTTTCCAAATTTTCTACACAAGTATAGATGTAGAAAAACAAAAACAAACAAAATCTTTGTAGGTTTGTGTTTCTTCATGGTCACCAGAGTACTTGCTTTAGAATCTCATAGGGTAAAGTTTTTGTTGTTTTTGAGATAATAGAGTTTTTGAAGTCCTGTCACAAGCCCATTGACTCAGAATTTTAGAATGGGCTTGGTATGTAGTATTTTGAATCAGCATCCTTTGGCGGTTTTTGTATATTGAAATTCAAGAACCACACACCGAGGTGGCAAACAGAATTCTAATTACAATACATTGTCTTGCCATGTCAGAGATAGCTTTTTCATGGAGTTTTCTTGCTGTTTGAAGATTATGTACTGTTGGAACACAACCCAGATCCTCACCAATGTGACAGGGTTGTGTCGGATCCTGTGAGAAAACTCCAGGAGACGGAGGGCAGGAGTCTTCCTGGGCCTGTGGCCGGAATAAACATGGAAGGGTCCCGGGAGTGCTTTCATGTCCTCCTTTAGAATAGATGGATCTGATAAGTGTGGAGAATCCTTAACTTGCTCTTGTCATTTAAAGTTAAGAGGTAATCCTTGTTGTTCACATGTCACACTTGATTGCCTAAATGTGGCCCATATCCCGCACATAGCTCACATCTCACATGCATTCATGTCCTGCACGCAAATCTATATCCTGTTTGTAACCAGATCTTATGTAAAGTATAAAATAAGTGATTGTAAGAAATAAAGTTGTCTACTGATCATCAGTCGTAGTCCCCCCATCATTTTGGCTCTGATCCCCAGGATCCCCATTTTGCAAAGGTGACAGTGTACTACTTTGCAGTATCTGAAACATGAGCCTGAAGAAGACCAACTTTCTCCTCTTGTTCAAGGACATACAAGTTAAGTCTGTTTTCCTTTATCGATGCAATAGTCTTACAGTGGACGTTATGATTCCAGTTGCAGACAGAGTCCACATTTCACAGAAAGTGTTCTTTCTGAAGCTATCATTTGCTTTGAAAATTATTTGTCTTCAAATTTTGCTTCAAAAAATTTTCGGGCACCTGGGTGGCTCAGTTGGTTAAGTGTTTGCCTTAAACTCTGGTCATGATCCCAAAGTCCTGATATCACGTTCTGCATCAGCCTCCCTGCTTCAGTCTGCTTCTCCCTCTGCCCCTCCTCCCACTCATTCTCTCAATCTCTCTGTCCCTTAAATAAATAAATAAAATCTTTTTAAAAAATTTCTATTTTTTAAAGTGATTTTTCTCACCCAATTTTGGGGACCCAATTACGTCTCATTTGCTCAGGCTGTGTTTCCTTGCAAATAAAAACTAAGAATAATCTTAGAAGGCCTTGTGCCTTGGGCTAGAAGAAAAAGTAGATGGTAAATGTGAAAGTAGATGCTGAAGCTACAGATATAGTTACTTTATTTCCCAAGTTACTCTGGTCTGTCATGGCTGTTGTGTTCCATTCTTGAGCTGTGCTCACTTGAGGCACAGGACAGAAGTTAAAGTGCATTCCATTTTCAAAAGTGCTGATCTCAGAAAAATGTTTGATATGATTTGTTTTCAATAGAAGCTTCATTGATGAGCTATTAATTTTCCATTGTGAGTTAGTTGTAATATGAATTCACGAATCCAACTTTTTAGTCACTTAAAACTTTAAAACCTAATGGGCTGAAACGTTTAATGCTGCTGTTTTGCCTAGAGGGGGTGGGGAAAATCACTTAGGATCTTGTGAAGAAAATTTATTTTGTTTAATTAAAGACACATTAATTAAAATGCGGTTTTACTCATTAATGGTACCTTTAAGATGCATTTATTCATCTTTCTTCTTTAAGGACAAATGAAGCAATTATAAGTTCGACATCTCCTTAATGTAAGGTGTGACTAGGAAAATGTATGATTCATACACTGGGAGAATGATGGTCAAAATAGCTTTGATTTCAAATCATTAGCATCAATGACACTGAATGTCTTAAAGCCAGGAGTGATCATAAGCTGAATTTGTGAAATAAGCGAATTAAATTTGTGACCCCTTTCTTGTTTCCTCTACTGTTTACCTCGCTCTTCCAGTAGGCTCATTCCATGTCATTCCCTTCATCTCCTTCTCTATTCACCAAAAATAATTTGCAGAGAAATGACCCAAATTGCCTTGTTGAATGATTTCCTGAGTTCCTGAAAGAGACAAAACTTTGGAAAAAATGTAGTAGGGTCAATGCAGTGGTGTGAGATGTTCATCAATGACAGCTTCCTTTTCATGACCTCCCTTTCGATTACGAACTACTCTTACATTTTTTACAATTGAGTTTCTCTGTGAAAAAAAAATTTCTGATGAAAGTGTTCCCCTGTTTAGTAACACAGTCACGACAAAACAAAAATGAAAATAAATAAAAAAACTTCACAAAGTCTGAGAATTACTGTTATAATGAAAAGAATATAGGCAAATGGGCTGGGATTTAACTTGTGATTCCAGCAATCATTACCGAAGCAACTTAACCTTTCTTCTCCTTATTTGGAAGCTTTAAAATGATTTTAAAAAATATTCTTATAGAGCGATCATAAAGATTAAAAGAGAAACCTTAGTCAAATAAATACCAGGTCCTGGCACATAGTAGGGATATAAAAAGTAATTAGTTTGGGCCTTTTTGAATTCTAGTCCTTACCTCATTGTGTTTCCTTGATGGTTGCCCCTCATCCTTTGCTATACTGAGAGCTCATATCATCATTCATATGGGTGTGGTTAGAAAGACAAAGGAAATAACACTAATCAGTTTGGAACTCAGGGACTATTTTGTGGTGGGTGGGACCTAATGGGCTTCTCAAAGCATGCCATCTAGAGCTAAGGGCAAAATGTTACTCTTGTAATCAATGCCATTGTCCTTGTAATTGCTTAGCTATAAAAGGGACTTGCCTATTAAGATGATGCCTTGGAACTGGGATCCACAAGTTAATAGTGAAGATAAACCCTTCTTCCTATAATCTTCCTGTCTATAGCAGGGCATATTTATTTGGGGTTTGGAGGATTAAGAAACATTGACCTTCCTATGCAGAGCTTACAGATTCAAACCCAGAAATAGCAAGATCTAAACAGCTTCCCTATCTGTTTCTCTCTTCATTTTCCACAGTCCAGCCCATTGAATGAGTGACAGAAAATAACAGAGACACCCAAACCCTGTATTATGCCATCAATGACCACATCATTGAGTTAATCTGACCGGTGAGATAAACTGGCACTCTTTTAAAGTGTGGATTTTACTAAATGAATTATTCAGCCCCTCTGGCCTCTCTTGTTTTCACACTGCTATATACTTATTAGCTCTGAATAATTTTCACTCTACAAATTTCACTCTACAAAGTAATAAAAATACCCCATATTTTTATAGCACCATATAGTTTTCAAAGTGTTTTCTCATTTCTTATTTCATGTGATGCTGATAAAAATCTGGCAAGATCATATTTTATTCTCATACTTTACCAAAAAGGAAAGGGAGGTTCAGAAAGGGCAAATGGCTTAGAAAAATTCTCTATATGACCCAAATGTTAGAAAATTTAGAAGTGCCTTTTCTCCTTCCAAGTACTCCAATACTTTAATTGTGCTTCTTAATGGGTAAGGACTATGCTTTTTTTTATTATTATTATTATTATTATTATTATTTTAGAGAAAGAGCACAAGTGTTTGGGAGGAGAAGAGGGACTGGGAGAGAGAGAATCTTAAGTAGGCTACACACTGAGTGCAGAGCCCAACACGGAAATGGGTCTTAGGACCCTAAGATCCTGACATGAGCAAAAACCAAGATCAGATGCTTAACCAACTGAGCCACCCAGGTACCCAAGGCATGTATTTTAAACCTCTTTAATGCCATATAACACTAACATATATTCAAGTTTGGCTGGTCCCCTTGTCAGTTCACTTATATGCTGATGTATTTTTATTGTCTTTTGTGCTTATTTTGATAAGGGTATAGAAGTAACTGACCATTTTATTTTTCTTTGATACTTAAAAAACTTTTAAATTCACCAGAATAATATTCTTTTCTTTTTAAAAGCTGTACAAGCATTTTTAATAACACCAGTGTCTTTAATGAATACCTAATTAACACAAATTCAGTAAGTGCTAAAGATTTACTGCTCTCCATGGATCGGAGCAATGTAAACTTTCCTCTACTTAATTATACAGTATCATTTATCTTGAGGTGATTTGGGTAACTAGAAAAGAAAATTGATCATTTATGTCTTTCTACAGTTAGTTTCAAAATGTCACATTCTGGCTATAATTACTATACTTGCTATCTCATTCATGCTACTGGTTTCTGCATTTTGATATTTGGGTATGAAATATGATACCTCTCAAGATTTATGGATATTATGTGCTATGGAAAAAGTTATATACAGAAACTAAACTTTAAATAGTAGCTTTATTTACATATTTGAAATTATTTACAATTACGTTCACTTTCCTTTGAGGATATTTTATCATAAAGATCAAAAAAACCTAGATTTCCAGGGAAGATGGTATAGTAGGAGGACCCTAAATTCACCTCATTCTGCAGACACATTCTACAGACACCCATATCAATGTGAATAACCCAGAAGATGATCTGAAGACTGACAGAACAGACCCTCCACAGCTAAATATGAATACGAGTTCCCATAGAAGAGGGTAGGAAGGGCAAACACATGGTTGGGAGTTAATGAGACCTGCAGGATTATCTATGGGAGGGAGAGATGCCACTGTTAGGGAGAGAAGAGAGAAACAGACTCTCACACCAGGGAGCATGCATGAGGAAAAAGAATCCCCATAACATTTGGCTTTGAAAATCAAAGGGGCCAAATTTCTTGAGTTCTTACAGACAGCAGGGCTTAAAACCTAGAACTTTAAAAATCAACAGGCTTGTGGGAGAGTCAGGAGAGCGAACGGAAACTTGTCTTAAAGTGACAGCTCTGTAAAGATATGGCATAGAAACATCAGTTTGAAAAAAATACCTGTGGTATATAAGAGAGATATTTGTTTTCTAATCTTGGAGCCTATGCTGGAGGAGTAGGGATGGTTGGGAGACTTCTCCAGGAACAAAGAAACTGACAGGCTTCATTTTCTTCCCCCTCCTCCCAGCACAAAAATAACTCAAACCCACGCCCCAAAATTGCAGGAACCAATGGGGTCTCAACAATAATTACCTAATTTGATAATAGCATGCCAAACCCTGTGTTCTCCTGCAAGTATGCACTCTCCAGTCAGGTCTTTACTCCAGTTCTCCTCCCACAGATGACTCTCATAAACCGTGTAACACCTGTGTCCACACACACACCTGCACCCCAGCATGATTCTGTGGATCTGCCCTCTCCAAACCAGCTTGTCTCTGTCTGGTGGCTGCAGGTCCCTTCCCACTATGGGGAATTTGCTGACATAACATGCTCCACCTCTGCATTCTCCTGAAGTTTGGTAATACTATATCTCTGGCAAATGGCTGATATGATTCAACTCAAGCCCAAGGTGGTCCCAGGCTGGCCCAATAAAAGCACGGGACCAAGCCCTGTCCATACAAAGTAGGGTCATTTCAGATGATTGAACTGAAGGCAAAAGTAGCTCAGCCACAATAGCAAGGCAAATATAACACACAGAATATCACTGAAGCACCAGCTTCTGCATCTGCAGGGGCACTACAGGACCGCTTCTTCATAAGGCCACTACTTCAAGAAGATGTAGTTGACTTTCCTAACACATAAAAACAGATACCAAGAGTTAGACAAAATGAGGAGACAAAGGAATATGTCCCAAATGAAAGAACAAAACTACAAGAGACCTAAATGAAATTGAGATAAATACTATGCCTGATAGAGAATTTAAAGTGATGGTAATAAAGACACCCACTGAACTTAAGAAAAGTATGGAGGACTGCAGTGAGATCCTCAACAAAAAAGACAGAAAACATAAAAAAGGACCAATCAGATATGAAGAACTCAATACTGCAATTAGAGACACGTGAAGGAAATAAGTAGTAGACTAGAGGAAGCACAAGAATGGATCAGTGACCTGGAGGACAGAGTAATGAAACGCAATGAAGCTGAACAGGAGAAAGAAAATATAAAACATAAAAATAGACTTAGGGAACTCAGTGATATCATCTACTGTGATGACATTCACATTCTCCCAGAAGGTGAAAGGAAAGAAAAGTGGAAAGAAAATATATTTGAAGAAATATTAGTTGAAAAATTTGTTGAAAAATTTTTGAATATGGAGAAGAAAACAGAAATACAGATGCAGGAGGTAAGAAAGGCCACCAAAAAATCAACCTAAGGATGTCCACAGCAAGACAGATAGTAATTAAAATGGCAATATTCTATCTAGCAAGGCTATCATTCAGAATAGAAGGAGAGATAGAGTTTCCCAGAAAAACAAAAGTTAAAGGAACTCATGACCACTAAAAAAGTCCTACAAGAAATGTTAAAGGGGATTTTATGAGTGGAAAGGAAAGATCATAAGTGGGATTAATAAGAGTAGGAAGCACAAAAGCAGTAAAAATAAATATATCTACAAAATAATAGTCAAGGGAGTCACAAAATAAATGGATGTAAGCATAATACCATATACCTAAAATGTGAGGGGAGAGTAAAGAATGGGTTCAAATTTAAGTCACAATCAATTTAATATATCCTTTTATTTTTTTTTCACTTTTTTTTTTTTAAATTTTTTGTTTTTTATAAACATATATTTTTATCCCCAGGGGTACAGGTCTGTGAATCACCAAGTTTACACACTTCACAGCACTCACCAAAGCACATACCCTCCCCAATGTCCATAATCCCACCCCCTTCTCCCAAACCCCCTCCCCCCAGCAACCCTCAGTTTGTTTTGTGAGATTAAGAGTCACTTATGGTTTGTCTCCCTCCCAATCCCATCTTGTTTCATTGATTCTTCTCCTACCCACTTAAGCCCCCATGTTGCATCACCACTTCCTCATATCAGGGAGATCATATGATAGTATCCTTTTATATACAAAGAATGTTACAAACAAACCTAATGGTAACCATAAATCAAAAACTAGTAAGAGATATGCAAAAAATAAAGGGAAAGGATTCTGAGTATATCACTAAAGAAAGCCAACAGACCATGAAAGAAGAAAGCAAGAGAAGAAAGAACAGAGAACTACAAATCAACCATAAAATAAGTAACCCAAAGGCAATAAGTACATATCTATCAGGAATTACTTTGTATGTAATTGAACTAAATACTCCAATCAAAAAGACTTAGGGTGACAGAAAAAATATTAAAAAAAAAAAAGAAAAAGAAAAAGCAAGACCTATCTATATGCTGCCTACAGGAGATTTATTTCAGACATAAAGACACATGCAGAGTGAAAGTGAGGGGATGAAAAAGCACTTATCATACAAATGAAGGTGAAGAGAAACCGGGTAGCAATCCTTATGTCAGACAAAATAGATTTTAAAACAAAGACTGTAACAAGTGATAAAGAAAGATACTTTATAATCATAAAAGGAATAATCCAACAAGAAGATACAACAATTGTAAATATTTATACATCCAACATGGGGACATTCAAATACATAAAGCAGATAATAACATATATAAAGGAAATAATCATTAGTAATACAATAATAGTGAGGAACTTTAACACCCTACTTACATTAATGGATAGATTACCCAAACAGAAAATCTACAAGGAAACAGTAACTTTGAATGACACATTGGACCAAATGGAACTAACACATACATTCAGAACATTCTATCCTAAAGCAGCAGAATATACATTCTCCAGAATAGATCACATATTAAGACACAAAACAAGTCTCAACAAATTCAAAAAGATCAAAGTCATACCGTGCATCTTTTCAGAACAAAATGGTATGAAACTAGAAATCAACCACAAGAACAAATATGGAAAGAACACAAACACATGGAGGTAAAATCACATGTTACCAAACAATGAATGGATCAATCAAGAAATCAAAGAGAAATTTTAAAAATATACAGAGAATCACACTGTGCATAATGCCTTAATAAACCCGTAAAAGAACTAAAAAAAAAAAAAAAAAAAAAAAAAAAACCAAAAAAAAACCAAAAGAACTAAACACACACACACACACGGAGAAATGAAATGAAAATACAATGGTCCAAAATCTTTGGAATACAGCAAAAGCTCTTTTAAGAGGGGAGTTTATAGCAATACAGGCTTATCTCAAGAATCAAGAGAAATCTGAAATAAACAACCTAACTTGACATCTATAGGAGCTTGAAAAAGAACAAACAAAACCCATAGCCAATTGAAAGAAGGAGATAACAAGATTAGAGGAAAAATAAATGAAATGAAACTAAAACTACAATAAGAAAGGTCAATGAAACCAAAAGATGGTTCTTTGAAAAGCTCAACAGAATTGATTTTGGCCCGTCTCAACAACAATAACAAAAAAGAGAGAGAGAGGATTCAAATAAACAAAATCATAAATGAAGGAAGGGAAATAACAACTAACATCACAGAAATAAAATTGATTAGAAGAGAATATTACGAAAAATTATATGCCACCAAATTGGGCAACCTAGTCCAACTGATATATTCCTACAAACAGATAAACTACCAAAACTGAAAAAGAAATCAATAAAAATTTAAACAGAATGATTACCAACAATGAAATTAAATCAGAAATCAGAAAACTACCAACAAACAAAAGTCTATGACCAGGTGGCTTCACAGGTGAATTCTACCAAAGATCTAAGAAGGAGGTAATACCTACTCTCAAACCATTACGAAAAAAAAAAAAAAAAAAAAAAGAAAAAAAAGAAGAGGAAGAAAAGTTTTTAAATTCATTATGAGACCTGCACTACCTGATAGCAAGACCAGATGAAGACACTCCAAAAAAAAAAAAAAAAAAAAAAAAAAAAGGAAAGAAAGAAAGAGAGAGAGAGAACTATACTATAGGCCAATATCTCTGATGAAGATGCAAAAATCATCAACAAAATATTACCAAAGTGAATCTAACAATACAGGAAAAAAAATAGTCATTCATCACAATCAAATGGGATTTTTTTCCCCCCTGGATGCAAGAGTGATTCAATATTTACAAATCAATCAACATAATATGTCACATCAAGAAGAGAAAGGATAAAAATCCTATGACCAAGTGCACAAAAAGCACTTGACAAAGTACAGCATCCTCTGATGATAAAAACTCTCAACAAAGTAGGTTAAGCATGAACAAACATCAACATAATAATGCCATCTATGATAAACCTACAGCTATCATCAATGGGGAAAAATGTGCTTTTCCCCTAATGTCAGGAACACGACAAGGATGTTCTCTCTCACCACTTTTATTCAATAGTACTATAATTTCTAGCCACATCAATGAGACAAAGAGAGAGATCAATGTTGACCAAATTGGTAAAGAAAAAGTAAAATTTTCATTATTGACAGATGACATGATACTATGTTTAGAAAACCCTAAAGACTCCACCAAAAATCTCTTAGAACTGACAAATGATTTTAGTAAGATCACAGGATACAAAAAAATCAATGTACAGGAATCCATTGCATTTATATATAATAATAATGAGGTGGCAGAGAGAGAAATTAGAGATGGCACTAACAAATGGAAAGATATTCCATGTTTATGGATTAGAAGAACAAATATTGCTAAAAGTCCATACTAACCATGGCAATTTACAGATTTAACATAGTCCTTATCAAAATACCAACGACATTTTTTCATAGAACAATAACAAATAATCCTAAAATCTGTGTAGGGTCACAAAAGACTAAATAGCCAAGACAATCTTGAAAAAGAACAAACTTGCAGTATCACATTCCCAGATTTCAAGAATAAATTACTACAAAGCTCTGGTAATCAAAACAGGGTGATCCTGGCACAAATATGGACACATAGATCAATGGAACAAAACAGAGAACACAGAATAAACCTACACTTATATGGTCAATTAATTTTCAGCAAGGGGGGCAAGAATATCAAATGGGAAAGACAGTTTCTTCAACAAATGGTGCTAGGAAAACTGGTCAGCTACATGCAAAAGAAGGAAACTGGAGTATTTTCTTACACTATACACAAAAATAAACTCAAAATAGACCTAAATGTGAGATCTGAGACCTTAAAAATCGGAGAAGAGAACACAGACAGTAATTTCTCCAACACTGGCCATCGCAATTTCTTTCTGGTTATGTCTCCTGAGGGAAGGGAAATAATAAAATTATTGAGGCTGCTCTGTAATTATTTTTATGTGTGGAGAATTTAGAGTGTATTTAAAAGACTTGTTCAAGAAGCATAAAAATATTTTATACGATTATATAGAAAGGATACTTCCCTAATAACCTCAGCATTGTGATTTATCTATAATCTGTCATCTATCTCCTATCTATCATCTGTCTATGTATCTATGATCCTTCTCTTCTAACATCAGAATTGTGTTTGTGTGTCCACATATTCCTCAATTGTCTGCCTGTATTACTAACAGGAAGCTCCCTGGTGGTATCTGTTGCTCATCTGAAGGGTGATTTGAACCCAGCTCTGTCACTTTCAATAGCTTTACAATGAAAAAGTTAACTTCTCTGACTTTCAGCCTCCTCATGTGTGAAATGGGAAATAATAATAGTTCATAGTTGTTTTTTAAGATTTTATTTATTTATTTTAGTAGAGAGAGTGAGAGAGAACAAGCATGAGCTTGGGTGGGGTGTGAGGAGCAGATTCCCTACTAAGCCCAGAACCTGGTGGGGCTGGATCACAGGACTCTGGGATCAGGACCCGAGCTGAAAGGCAGATGCTTAACTGAAGATATAGATATAGATGATATAGATATAGATAGATATAGATATAGATATATATTATTTTGTTTTTCATACATCCTTTCTATATGATGAGTTGACAACTATCACTGAAGAGAGACGAGCTAAATCACTGGCTAATCTAGTATTCCAAAACATGCTCTTGAATTCCCAGTACCTCTGCACGTATCAAATAAGCTTGTCAACCAGAGTCTTTCAAATAAGCAACTTCAGTTCGACATCAAAAATTTTCTTTGGATGGCTGCATAGTATTCCATTGTGTATATATACCACATCTTCTTGATCCATTCATCTGTTGATGGACATCTAGGTTCTTTCCATAGTTTGGCTATTGTGGACATTGCTGCTATAAACATTCGGGTGCACGTGCCCCTTTGGATCACTACGTGATTCACAGACCTGTGCCCCTGGGGATAAAAATATATGTTTATAAAAAATAAAAAATTATATAAAAAAACTTTTTTTCCCTGGGCCATCTGTGTGGCTCAGTGGGTTAAGGCTTCTGCCTTTGGCTCAGGTCATGATCTCAGGGTCCTGGGATTGAGCCCCACATCAGGCTTTCTGCTCTGCAAGAGCCTGCTTCCCTTCCTCTCCCTCTGCCTGCCTCTCTGCCTGCTTGTGATCTCTGTCAAATAAATAAATAAAATCTTTAAAAAACATATTTTTTCCCTAAATCCACCAGTTCTCTAGAGTTGGATAAAGCAATGGGTGGTTTTTTATAGGAGAAAGAGAATTATGACTTCCATCTGAAGCTATTTTTAACTTAATTCAGAGGTCCAGGACACACATTGTGATAACTCAGAGAAGGACCAGAAAATTGTTATTTTACATATGAATGTTATAGGTTTGAAGACTGGAAGGATCTGTTTGTTATTCCCTTTATACACAGACATCAACTAAGATAGGAATCTATAGAGAGAATGATCACATCATGAAATAAGGAGGGACAGTGGGAGAGAGAACATTCTGAATTTTTAGTATTATGCAACTATGTTATATATATTTTACCGGATTACATTTTATCTTCCTTATTCTTAAAAATATCTAGGGCTGCCAGTCTGGATCAGTTTGGTTAAGCATCTGACTCTTGATTTCTGCTCAGGTCATGATCTCAGGGTTGTGAGATCAAGCCCCATGTCAGGCTCCGTGCTCAGTAGCGAGTTTGCTGGAAGTTCTCTCCCTCTCCATCTCCCTCACTCTTTGTCCTTCCTCCTGCTCACTCTCTCTCTTTTAAATAAATAAATAAATAACTTTAAAAATATCTATGTGTTTTCTAAAAAACATCAGGCTTCTTCTTGTGCCAAGGTTAGAGTTTCTCCCCTGCCAATAATTCTGATTTAAAGAGCTTGATGTGATACATTCATTAAGACAGATAAGAAAAATCAGGGTTTTGCAATCTGTTATATTTTTGTATTTTGATTTTGTGAAATATTTTAACTAAGTACTAACATGGTTCTTATATTTGATAACAGGCTGATAAGTTTGTTCGATTCTATTTATCTTCTCTTCAGATAAATGACACTAAAGGCCGCTGGGCAGTGGAGTTTAGCAAGTATCTTCATTATATTTTGTTACTGCCATGCACAACTTGTTGGCATAGATTATTTTTAGAAGAAAGAGTGTTGCCTTTGAGGTAGAAATGGTAAAGTAATATGTTCCTGATCATGTTTCAGTACTCATAATTTCCAGTCTGCATTTCTCCTCCTTTTGTTTATAACTATTATATCTTGGTAGTTTTGTTCATAGCAATTCCTGCAGCATATTATGATATAATTTGTTTACCTTACTTTAGTATTATATTATCTCCATAATGAAATTAATGTGTGTCATTCATCCTTTTTCTTTTCTTTTCTTTTCTTCTTTTCTTCTCTTTTCTTCCCCCAGCCCCCAAAATCAAGCACAGCAACGTGCATAAAGAATACTGCTGAACACATGTTTATTAACTCAATGAATAATCTCTAACTCAGCAAAAATTCTCCACTGGGAGGGGAGAAAGCAGTTGTACTAGCTACTTCACTCTTATACATATCTGGCAACCCTTAGCTTTAAAGTTTCCATTTTCATCAATCAATCCCTCCTAGTTAATCATCTTAAGATGAAAAGATAACTAGAAAAAAGCTTCATACTACTTAGAATCAATATTTACATATATTCTCTGACTTCCTAATTAATATTTTAGATTTCTGTTTGTGGACATGGGCCAGAACTGTCTTCATAACTTTATTATAGATGACAGATACATAGATAGATAGAGAGATAGAGAGATAGATGATACATAGATAGATAGATAGATAGATAGATGATACATACATAGAAGATAGATGATAGATAAATATTATTATTAAAGAAAATATGATGTAAGAAACTCAGCTACAATTTTGTGTCAAAGATGACCTTTCCGTAACATTTCAGGATGAGATTATTTTCATCTTATTTTTAATAAAGCCTAATAATTAAATTAATGGTTCATTTAGTAAGAGCTAACACAAAATATCTGATTGTCATATCACATTCATATGAATCTGTGCAAGTATCAAAGACACAAAATATCAAGCAGCCTAGGCAAAGCTGAAAGAGGTCTTAGATGTCTCATGTGGCTTCCTAGGCCCTCTTTTCTTTTATCAGACACTCTCTTGCCCACAGTAATAGAAAAGGTCTCTAAGTGAGGTGTGCATTGTGAGCACTTAAGTTATGAAACATCTGTTTTATACCCATATCATTACGGAGCTTTCATGACATTTTCTAGGAGTGTGTGCTACACAGTTTCATAGATTCTAGATTCTAGATTTCTTTGTCATAAGAAATCCTTAATTGGAGGGCATCCTTCTAAAAGCATTCCATAGAGAAGCATTCTCCTGATGGCAAACACTATTAGTCTATTATATACCATAAGGTATATTAGTATATATATACTAGTATATTTGCAAAAAAATTTTGAATGGAACACCTGCCTTTTTTTGCTAAGAATGTTCCTCCATTATTGGTAGATAAACAAACCCCAGGCCAGTTGCTGTAACCCCTACTCACACTGTCTATCCTTTGAGCCTAGTAAATATCTCCTGCCTACATATTTATAAATCTTAGGTATTTTTTTCATTATTTGTCCTACAACATTTTATGCAAAATAAAGTACAGAAAAATGAGCATATTATTACCCTGAAGGCCACCAGAATTTGAGCCATTCATTGCAGTTAGAGATTGCCTCTATAAAGCACATTAATTATCTATATATTCCTTCTGGGATTTCCTTATATTTTTTTAGTTACTTGGTTACTCTTTTTAATCACCACTTGGAGTTATTTGAAATCTTTAGTATATGTTGATATAGAGGCTTAATTTGATGTTTAATTTTTTTAACTCAATTTTTTTTTTTTTTTTTTTTTTTTTTTTTTTTTTTGTGGCCAGTATCCCTAAGTATTACCTCAATGGAGACCTTCAAATCAGTTTCCCCAAATATTCTTTTACACTGGTAGTCGTCATCTACACAGTTTGATTTTTATTTAATTTTATGAATCATTTTACAAACTTCTATGAACCCATGTAGTTGAGGCTGAAATTAAAGTATGTTTTAAATACCAAATATCGGCTAAAATTTGAAGTATCATTCTCCTTTCCCTCCCAACAGAAACAGCTTTTCCAATGTACTACCTGTTCTCAGGGACTAAGATGGCAATAGGAGTAAATTTTGGATCCCATTAGGTTTGTGAACATAACCAGGTATCATAGTAGAGGGTTTTATGTTTCCTTTGTGGTATATATACTATATTTCATATAAAAAGTACTTCACTCCCCAATTTTTTTTTAACCTCCTCTTTCTGGGTAATTCCTCGATCTAAGTCAAAATAAATAATTTTGTGATTTTTAAAAAAAATATTTGGGATTATTAGACAAATAGATCAGAATTAACAGTCTTTTTATTTATTTCAATCATTTCAATACAGATTCTCTCACTGATCTACAATTTTTCTGGGAAAAAAAGCTATACTGTAGGTGGAGGTATGGATTGTTTTTGATGGGTATTCTCTTAACAGTTTTTGTCTGATAATAAGCTGTTCAAGATATAGACTTCTAGCTCCCTGTTTTCATTTATATATTCTGCCATGTTTTCAAAGTATTCCTGATTATCTTCTCTTCACTTCCATAAAGAACAGAAAGTACTTCTAGTTATCTACAAAACTGATTGAATAGTAGAATCACTCAGTAGCAGACATGAGTGATATTTCAGATGTTCCCACTGATTCTTGACTGAAATATTTGAAGTCTATACAATTTCCTTTTATTTTTTATAACAACACCTTTGTTGGTCTTTTAAAATCCACACTGTTGTTTTAAACCTGTGACTATGAGTTTCGTGAAGTATTTGTGTCATCTATCATTTGTACTAATCCCATTGATTTAATTGATATGTTACAAGGCCACATTGATACATGTCATGATTACCTATTGTGTGTGTGTGTGTGTGTGTGTTTAATTTTCTCTCTGCATCAAAAAAATAAAAAACAAAAAAAACCCACTTTTTTCTTTTTTTTAATGTTTTCTAAGTTAAGGAAGAAATGCAATTTTGGAAAAAGTGGTGACTTGGGAATCCAAATTTCTATCACTGGCTTTACTATGAAGTTCAGAATCAGAAAGTTGATAGATACAGTTTCTTTACTACAATGAGAAATTTAAAAAGAATTGGCCCAGGTGGATTTATTTGTTGCTCCAATCTAGATCAGCAAGTAAATAATCTCCAAATTGAGATTAGTAGAGAAGACTATTGCAACTAGAATGATGAAACATGCTGACTATAGCCTTATACTTGGTTTCAGCAAAGATCATGTGAAGTGTCACTGATAACAAATGTTCCTATGAGACCCTTCATTCCATGGCCTTAATCTTGACACCCAGATAGGAGTTACCGGGCCATCAATCTCTTTCTGCAACTGCTGGTGCTATTTCTAATGCTAATGTTGGTTCCATTTATAGGAAATCTTCCTCCTGTTTTATCTCTGACAACTTGAACATATCCACTGGGGGAAAAAAGTGATTGGAGACAAAGAAAGAGTCATAGTTTTGGGGAAAGGTCAAGACTTCTACTTTGTGTTAGAGGCAGATCATCTAAATACAGGAATTAATCTTTCTAAGATTAAATAAACTGAGGTCAAACTGTCCTGAGCACTTACCTTTTTCAAGAAAGATATTTTTGACCAAAATGCATTTTTTGCCTTTTTTCTCTGTCTTGAAAACTAATGGAATTATTGTCCATATGCAGTAGTCTGAATAAAATGTTCAGTGATCTGGAATTCATGCACAGGAAGCACAGCTGATGTGGGAAAAGCATTGCAAGATGACAGAATTCACTATTCTAAATGCATCCCCAAGAGAATTTAGAGGCACTAATATTACACATTGCACACCCTCTCTGCTAGGTGCCTGCATAATCACAGCATTGAAATTGACATATTTGTCACACGCAATCACATTGGAAACTTTCTGAAGCCATAAATAATGGCTAGAGCACCTATAATATTTTCTAGATGCAGAGACAAGGCACTTAATCTTGATGTAATCTGCACAAGGTAGAGCCCAGGGGCATTCAGTGTTCATGCCTGGGCTATTACATGACACCCAAAGATCCCCAAATTCAACAAGTCTCTTTGGGTTAGATGAAATCTTACAGGAAAATCTGGTACAGCTTCACTGACTTATAGATAAATAGTCCTAATGAGATGGTAATATATACTTCTTTAAAAGGCTCCCTGAGATAACCATTCATGTATTCACAAATATTTAATATTAGGAATTAGTACTTGTTGGCATACCCTACATGCTTGGCTCTGATACACTTATGTGTATATAAACTGACTTCATATATATATCATATATATATATAGAGAGAGAGAGAGAGATTATATGATTGTAATTAATACTTAAAATATCTCTGTTAGAGAGAAACTAATTTCACCCTTATTTTATAGATGAGAAAATTGAGCACAAGAAAGTGAAGGGCTGGTGTTAATATGCTGTAAAAGGTAGTGCATTTTAATGATTAAAGGTGTGGTTTTTGAGGCCCTATTTTTTAAAAATAAAATCCCATCTCTTCAACTTATTACTTCAGTGACATTAAGCAATATATTTAAATTTTCTCTGCATCAGTATCCTCATTGGTAAAACGTAGATAGTAATTATAGCTCCCTCCAGGGTTATGAACATGACATGAATTGAGGTTAACATATTAGAATAGTATCTGACCCATAATACAAGCTCAGTAAGTGCTAATATTAAGCTACTTTGTTTCCTAAAAGAAGAATGTTTTATGTTCAGGCACTATATTGAAATGAGAGACTTTTAAATCTCTCTCTCCCCTATTAGGCTGTGTGCTCCTCAATTACAAGGACATGGTTTAACTCATGCTAAGTACTTAGCAAGAGACATGTTGCACGTAACTTCACTGAATTAATACATGAATAAGGCATGATGCCTCTTCTTTAAGGATGGTATGATACAGTAGAGGAATCAGAACATCACAACCACAAGAATACAAGGCAACTGTGTACAACATGATGAAAGCAGAGCTAGTTGTTCCTATGCCTGGGTTCTATGGCATTTTTTGAAATAATTGTCTTTTGGAATGCATTTTAGATTATAATGTTTCTTTTTATTGTTTTTTTTTTCTTCTTTTGGCTAAACTGAGACCTTCTAAACTATTCAGAGGCAGCCCTCCAGTCATCCCGTTATCTTTTGAACTACTGCACCTGACTTAATAATCATGTGTATGTCATGCGTGTGTGTGTGTGTGTGTGTGCGCGCTCACACATGTGTAAGTGAGGTGCAAACCTACAGCAGTTGTTGTGTGTTCAATGGCACCATAAGTAAGAGGTCTCTTGAAGGCCCCAATTCTGCCTTTTATTTATTG
Source organism: Mustela lutreola (assembly GCF_030435805.1). Lineage (NCBI taxonomy): Eukaryota > Metazoa > Chordata > Mammalia > Carnivora > Mustelidae > Mustela > Mustela lutreola. The sequence goes on along the minus strand of NC_081290.1, from coordinate 210,519,798 downwards.
ATTGGCTTTGTGCAAAGCACTTAGAATGAGTTGCTGTGGATGTCAGAGCCACTATGCCCTTTAGTCCTCTTCTTGGTAACTCCTTAGTAATTAATGTAGTAACTACAATCCTTAGTGGGAACATAGTTGAATACATGTTGGGGTTCTGCTTGGCAATCTGTTTTGCACATTCCTCTGGTGTACAAGAACAACAAAAGTCAGGGCTTTGCATATCTCTTTTCAGAAACAGGCAAATGATCGCAAGCTTACATTAATCAGGAGCTCTGCTCCATCACTTCCCCGCTAGTCTGCCTCTTTGCAGACTTGGAAATATGGTACCCATCTATTGCTAAAATAAAAGAAGAGCTGAAGAAGGCATTCAGATGTGAATTAGCACAATATGATACAGAGGATACGACTACATAGCCTATGTTTTCTACACTTCTCTTTAGTGTGCAATCTGTATTTTGAATGTGTTTCTTCACTACTGCAGCAGGTGGAAACCTTCAATCTAAGATCAGTGAGGCTAAAAGAGTTGTCATTTTGACAATTGCCAAACTTCAAACTTCAGAGGAACTCAAAACCTTTTTAATTATTTTATCAAAGCAAAAACTTGCTTTCAAAAGAGCTGAGGTGACTCTTAATCTCACAAAACAAACTGAGGGTTGCTGGGGGGAGGGGGTTTGGGAGAAGGGGATGGGATTATGGACATTGGGGAGGGTATGTGCTTTGGTGAGTGCTGTGAAGTGTGTAAACTTGGTGATTCACAGACCTGTACCCCTGGGGATAAAAATATATGTTTATAAAAAATAAAAAATTAATTAAAAATAAATAAATAAATAAATAAATAAATACACCCTTCTACAATAAAAAAAAAAAAAGAGCTGAGGTGAGAGACTATTTTCAAATATAGTGTCTTATAATCAGCATATATCTGTTGGAACTTAAACATATTTTAAATGGTTTTGTTTTCTAAGACTTCTTAATCAAAGAACAGCCTTTCACAGGGAGTCAGAATCCCTGGCAATGAAAAACAGCAGAAAAGTAACCGAAGTCCATATTTACATACCCTCTGAGGATCCAAACAAATGCTTTGAGGAAGGAAAGGTCTCAGACATAAGTTTTCCTACTATTCAAGAACTGTGTTACTACTGAAGAGATTATAGAGAGAGTTTATTTTTTGTTTTAGGAAACTCAACAGTGTTGGTATTTGAGTGGTCAATGGGTGAACATAAAACAAAGGCATGAAGCTTTGATGATCAAAACAAACAAACAAACAGAAAATAGTAGCTACAATTCTTGTCTTTGTAGAGTTTAAAGACAGAGGGTGAAGACCAAACACATAGAAAATAAAAAAACAATTAAATAGAAAAAAACTTAAATATTTAATATATTCATTGTAGCACCTTAGGTTGTCCTGGGCTCAGGTAGAGGAATTTAGCTATATAGTTTACCATTGTAAATACAGTTGTCATAATTCTTATGATTCTTTAGCTTTCCATAGGCTCATTTACCATAGGTTTTGACTTATGTCTTTAAAAGTAGGGTCTGTGTCTTATTCTTTTCCATATTCCTGTGCCTAGCATAGTGTCTATCATGTAACAGATATATGAAACATTTGAATAGAAGTCTATTTATAGAATGAGACAATTACTTGTATGTAAGGTTGCTCCTTTTTTTTTTTTTTTTTTTTTTCTTTTTCCCCCCTGCTGTATCCTTTAAGGTAAATGTTTTTCATGCTTCCCCAAGAGAAAATCTCTGCAGGACAGATGAATCCTCCAAAAATCTGACTTTGTTTTGCATGAAGTCTCCAAATTATAGGGGATAAGGCTTCTTCCCCATTCTTTATCTTATCTCTCTCTTGCATGCTTATGCTTCTTGATCTGCATTGCAAAGCTATTATTCTTTTTTTCTGCTTTGGGTTAAAGTTGGTTTATACATTTATTTCTCATTACATATTATTAAGTTGTTGAAGCCAGCACATATCTTTGTTGTGTGTCTTCCATAGCACTTAGCATAGTGCCTCACAGACATGAGAAAGCTTGTTAAATTAAATTACATTGATAGTGATCACAAGGTTTAAAAAATAGAATACTTTAGAAAAGATTAAAAGAACACAGATTGTTTATCTTAAACAGAAGATCAAATGCTATTCTAAGAGTCTACAAATCAATAAAGATTTTTATATCCCCAGTGGGGAAAATGGGAGGTAGTAGTAGAGTGGAATGGTGTTGGACTTCTCCCAAATATCTCTTTACGATTTTGGATAGGATGGCCAAGGTCATATGTCCTTTTTGTGCTTTCTTCATTATATGGCTCAGTATTTTTGGAAAATCATATCTCTTCAGCTTTCCTAAGCTATAAAGAACTTAATCCAAACTTCTTACACATTTATTAATAATTGGAGAGCTATTGTTTTACAAATAGGACCACATATTACATACGATTGTTCTTCTTTTCCAGACAGATTATCCTTTTGATTTTAACCTGTTTACTTTCACTGAAATATATATATATATATATATAAAATATTTTATCAGTCTTACCTTATCCAACAAATATTTATTGAGAGCTACTCTGGGTCATGTCATCAACTGTACACCAGACATCTAAAAATGAATAAAATACAGGCCCTGCCCTTGAAGGGCTAATAATCTGGTAGAGGAATATTAAAGTACAATGTAATTATGTAACAATATATGTGATTATGGAGAAATGGGCCATTAAGTTTTGTGGGAACACATGGATGAGAAGGAAATGGTTTGTGTAGGTCAGCACTGTTCAACATACTTATTATGCAAGACATATATGTAACTTAAAATTTTCTAGTAGTTATGTTAAAAAGTGAAACTGATCCTTGAACAACACAGGTTTGAACTGCAAGGATCTACTTATACAGAGTACTTTTACAGTCCAGTAATATAAATGTATTTTCTCTTCCATATGATTTTCTTAACATTTTCTTTTCTCTAGCTTACTTTATTGTAATAATGCAGTATGTAACACACGTAACTTACAAATATGTGTTAATTAATTATGTTAAGCTAAGGCTTCTGGTCAATAGTGGGCTCTTAGTAAAGTTTTTGGGAAGTGAAAAGTTATACATAGATTTTTCTGCACCCCTAACTCCATGCTGTTCAAGAGTCAACTGTAAAAAAAAGAGATGTGTGAAAATGGTCTTAGTAACACATTTTATTTAGTCCCATATAAAGATTATTAGGACATATGATGTATTCTTCTTTTTCCTCCTCCTCCCCTCCTCCTCCTTCTTCTCTTCCTCTTCTTCTTCTACTTCTGCTTCTTTTTTTTTTTTAAACAAACCTTGAAATCCAGGATGCATTTTATACTTCTAACACATCTAAATTTAGACTAACCACATTTCAGGAGCTCAATAACAACATGTGGCTAGTGGCTATCATAATGGACAATACAAATCCAGAATTTAAGGAGGGAATTTGAGACAGGAGGGGCAAGATGGTGGAGAAGTAGGAGACCTTGTTTCAACTGGTCCTCTAATGAGCTAAATATCTACCAGAATACTCTGAACACCCACGAAATTAGCCTGAGATATAGGATTATACACCTCTGAATCTCTATAGGGGCAGAAAATACCAGTGGTGATGGAAAGCAGAGTGGGAATGCTTGGACTGATATTGGAGGATAAACAGAATGGGGAGGGAGCCACCAGACCCAACCCATTGGAAAGTAATACCCCAATACAAAAGTACCCTATGGTTGGGGACCAGCATTAATTTCGAGTCTGGTTAAAAGTACTCAAAAAAAGCAAAAGATCTTAAGGGGTGACTGGTGGAATCAGGTGGTCATGGGCATGGGCCTAAGCCCACAGACCCAGGATGACTACACCTGGTGGCCACCATGCTGCAGAGAGTGCGGTGGAACCTCCAGTTCCTGGTCCCTGAGCCCCCAGGTTTGCACTGCTTGTACCACCACTGGACTGGGTGCACTCCGACCCCACATGAGGGAGTCTGATATGGGCACCAACAGGTGCTCCCTAGAATAACAGCCTTTTGTGCTCTGCATGCACTGTAGGACCAGGGTCTGACTGCACTCCCCACCCGTGTCTGAGGGAGCTTGGTGTGGGCACTAATTAGCAGTCTAGGACTGGCCAAGGGTCTGGACACTCTCTCCCCGCACCTGAAGGAACTCAGCCACTCTTGGTTGGGATCCCTGTGTGGCAGCAGCCTTCTGTGACCTGGGCGACTGAGCGTGACCGAAGCGTGAGCCTGGTCCCCAAACAGCAGTTCCAGCAAAGGCAGCTACCCAGAAGCGGGCTCCCTGGACCAATATCACTTGCAGTTTTAGTGGCATGGGGGTGCAGAGACAAGCAGGTGCTTCGGGCAACCCCTGAGACAGTGGTTGGGGGCCCACACTGCCTGGGGGAGGTTGTGGTGTTCAGTGGAGTTTGCAGAGAGGGAGTCTGTGTGTTCTGGACCACTCAGAGGGGAGGAGACTGAGGCTTCTCTCTGAGATGGAGGTCTGGGTGCAGTTTGCTTTCCACTAAACCTCCAAAAAGCTGCAAAAAGCCGCCAAAAAACCAAAACCTTCCAGAGAACAAAAGCCTGAAAAACCGATTTCCACAGGTTCCAGCCTCTCGATAGGAAGCAGGAAGATTCAATCCAAGCAAGACTGACTGAAAAACAATGCAGCTGTCCCCTCCCCCAGAAGGCAAGCCAAAAGAATGAAAGGACAACCACCACAGGGTCCCTGTAAAATTGTAAAACCCCAACATCAGGGGAAAACAATATATGAAGCTCCTGGTATTGCCCTAAAACCTTTATATTTCATAGACACAACTTTTTTTTTAAAATTTGTTCTCACGACTCTTATTCTTTTAATTTCTTTAACCTACTTAAACCATTACAACAAGAGGTTTAATGCAAATATTCCATAATAACCTTTTAACTTGAAGTTTTTCCATACATATATCTGTATTTTTCCTTTCCTTTCCTTTTTTTTTTTTTTTTAAATACATATAGGCATAAGCTTCAAGGTAATCCGTTTTCCCTATTCAATATTACCCCTACATATAAATGAGTTTTAATCTCCCTTTACCTCTGGAAAATTAAGTCCTTTAACAAATATAACAAGATACACCCAGGAAGAACCAAAGTAACCTTGCTCGTCCACATCAAGGATTTATAACCACCCTCCCATCTTTTTCTTCTGTGTTTCTGTGTATTTGTTTTTGTTCTGGTATTATTTTGTTCTGTTATTTCCAATGGGTTGCTTCTGGTGGCTCCCTCCCACTTCTGTTTGTCCTCCAATATCCGTCCAAGCATTCCCACTCTGCTTTCCATCACCACTGGTGTTTTCTGCCCCTGTAGAGATCCAGAAGTATATAATCCTACATCTCAGGCTGATTTCATGGGTGTTTAGAAGAATAAGTTTTATTCTTGGGGTTCATTTTGGCTGGCTTCTTCTTTTTTTTTCTTTCTTTCTTGTCATTTAATTTTGTCAGTCCTTTTGTTTGTCTGTTTTTGTTTATATACCTTATAAATCTTAATTTGGGGGCTAATTCTGCCTGGGTTTCCCTCCCCCTTTTTCTCTCTTTCTCTCTATCTCTATTTTTCTTTTTTCTTTCTTTTTGGTGGTGACTTCCAATTGCTCTGAAGCATTCCAGATTTCTTGGAGCATGGTTGATATATGCAGCTATGTATCTCCTCAACCACCTCTCACCAAAATGACTAGGAGGAGGACACCCAAAAGGAAAAATTCAGATACTGTGCCCTCTCTGATGTGGGAAAAAGGTGGAAGAAGAGTTACTATATTTCCTTACCCACTAACAAGCCCTTGAAATAGGCAGAGTGACATTCATCTAGGGACTCAACTGCCTCCATCTTAATGCTTTACTAAAGGCAAAAGGCAATCCTACCCTGAATGCCCCCCCCACACACACACACCAACAAGGACTTTGTGGGTCTTCTTTAACATCTAAAAATTCCTTTGGAAACTTCATTTATCTCTAAACCCTCCAAGATATGATTTGGTGCTCATCCCCAACCATATGGCCCACCGATATATATTTGAAGGGTCTGATGACTAAGGTTTCATTAGATGGTAATAAATGACCTTATTCCGACAATAGCTAACCCCTTAAGACTTTGGAAAACTTGCTTCTAAAATTCCTTAGAGACATATGCTATTCCTGACTGCCTCACATCTTACAAGTATTATATAATGGACTACTCCTCACAACCCCAGGGCAGCAGCTCTTTCTGCCCATGGGTCCTGTCCCCATGCTTTCATAAACAACCATTTTGCACCAAAGGTGTCTCAAGAATTCTTCTTGGTCATAAGCTCTGGACCTCACCCCATTGAACCTCACTTACATTCTAAAACATCATCATCTCCATCAGAACTATTGGATATAGACATAAACAGTATGTCAGAAAGGGGATTCAGTGTAGCAATTATCCAGGCAATGGCTAGGAAGGAGAAAACCATTAGTGACAACACAGGATCTCTAAAGGCAGAAGTGAGAGCCACCAGGGCAGAAGTTAAAAATGCTATCAATGACATCCAATCTAATTTAAATACTCTAACAGCTAGGATAACTGAGGCCGAAGATAGAATTAGTGATCTAGAGGACAAACTGATAGGGAAAAAGGATCAGGATGAGGCATGGAACAAAGAGCTTAGAAACCATGAAAACAGAATTAGGGAAATAAATGACATCATGAAACACTCCAACGTCAAAATTATTGGGATCCTTAAGGGGGTGAAGAGTAAGAGAGAAGACTAGAAGATATAGTTGAACAAATTCTGATTGAGAATTTTCCCAATCTTGGAAATGGAACAAACATTCATGTCCTAGAGGCAAAAAGAATACCCCCCAAGTCAATGAATCTAGAAAGACCTCTAGGCACATGATTGTGAAACTGATGAATCACAATGTTAGACAAGAGCATTTGAGGACAGCTAGGGAGAAGATTTTCCTTAGCTAATGAGGAAGGTACATCAGAACAACTAAAGACCTGTCCACAGAAACCTGGCCAGCCAGAAAGGGCTGGCAAGACATATTCAGGGCACTAAATGAGAAGAACATGCAGCCAAGAATACTTTGTCCAGATCCATCAAGGTTGACATTCAAAATGGATGGAGAGATAAAGAGCTTTCAAGACCAGCAAGGTTTAAAAAGTATGTGACCACCAAGCTGGTACTACAAGAAATACTAAGGGGGGTTCTATAAAAGAAGAAAGAACTCAAGAGTGACATAGGACAGAAATTTACAGAGACAATCTATAGAAACAAGGACTTCACAGGTAACACGATGTCAATTAAAACGTATCTTTTAATAATCACTCTCAATGTGAACAGCCTAAATGCTCCCATAAAATGGCACAGGGTTGCAGATTGGATAAAATGACAGGACCCATCCATATGCTGTCTATAAGAGACCCATTTGAAACCTAAAGATACATGCACACTGAAAGTGAAGGGATGGAAAGGCACCGTTAATGCCAAAGTGCCTCAAAAAAAGCTGGGGTAGCGATTCTCATATCAGATAAATTAGATTTTAAACTAAAGACTGTCAGAGATAAAGAAGGACACTACATCATTCTTAAAGGGTCTATCCACCAAAAAGATTTAACAATTGTAAATATTTATGTCCCTAATATGGGAGCAGCCAACTACATCAAGATAGAGTCATACTGATATGAATATATTAATAGTAGGGTATCATAACATGCCACTCTCAGTAATACACAGATCACCCAAGCAGAAAATCAATAAAGAAACAAAGTATTGAATGACATATTGGACCAGATGGACCTCATAGATATATACTGAACATTCCACCCTAAAACAACAGAAAACTCATTCTTCTCGAGTGTACATGGAACCTTCTCCAGAATAGACCACATACTGGGGCACAAATTAGGGCTCAACCATTATCAAAAGATTGAGATTATTCCCTACATATTCTTAGACCACAGTGCTTTGAAACTGGAACACAACCAGAAGAAAAATTTGGAAAGAATTCAAACACTTGGAAGCTAAAGACCACCATGCTTAAGAATGTTTTGATAAACCAGGAAATCAACAATTCATGGAAACCAATGAGAATGAAGACACATCAGTCCAAAACCTATGGGATATGGCAAAGGCAGTCCTAAGGGGGAAATACATAGCCATCCAAGCCTCTCTCAAAAAAATTGAAAAATCCAGCATACACCAGCTCTCTTTATACCTTAGAGAACTGGAAAATCAACAAGAAATTAAGCCAACCCACACACAAGTAGGGAAATAATCAAGATTAGAGCAGAGATCAATGAGATAGAAACTAAAGATACAATAGAACACATCAATGAAACTAGAAGCTGGTTTTTTGAAAGAATCATTACGATTGATAAAGCACTGACCAAACTAATCCCAAAGAGAAGAGAGAGGACCCCAATTAATAAAATTATGAATGAAAGGGAAAAGATCATGACTAACACCAAGGAAATGAAACAATCATCAGAAACTATGTTAATATATGCAAATATGTTAAGCAACCTAGAAAAAATATATGTATTCCTGGAAATCCATAAATGTAAAAACTGAATCAGGCAGAAATTGACAACCTGAATAGGCCAACATCTAGTAATACGATTGAAGCAGTGATCAAAAACCTCCCAAAGAACAAGACTCCAGGACCTCTTGGATTCTCTAGAAAATTCTACTAAACATTCAAAGAAGATATAATACCTATTATCCTGAAGCTGTTTCAAAAAATAGAAACAGAACAAAAACTTCCAGACTCTTTCTATGAATCCAGCAATACCCTGATCCCCAAATCAGGCAAAGACCCCATCAAAAAGGAGAACTTCAGGCCAATATCCCTGATGAATATGGATGCCAAGATTCTCAACAGATCCTAGCTAATAAGATCCAACAGTACATTAAAAAGGTTATCCACCACGATCAGGTGGGATTTATCCCTGGAATGCAAGGGTGGTTCAACATTCACAAGTCAATCAATGTGAGAGAACAAATCAATAAAAGAAGAGAGAAGAACGACATCGTCCTCTCAATTGATGCAGAAATAACATTTGACAAGATACAGCATCTGTTCCTAGTTAAAATTCTTCAGAGTATAGGGATAGAAGGAACATTCCTCAGCTTCATAAAATCTATCTATAAAAAACCCACAGCGAATATTATCCTCAATGGCAATGGCAAAAAGCTGACAGGCTTCCCTTTGAGATCAGGATCATGACAAGGATGTCCACTCTCACCACTGTTGTTCAACATAGTACTAGAAGTCCTAGCAACAGCAATCAGACAACACAATGAAATAAAACATATTCAAATTGGCAAAGAAGTCAAACTCTCTCTCTGCAGATGACATGATACTTCTTTATATGGAAAACCCAAAAGTCTCCACACCCAAACTGCTAGAACTTATACAGCAATTCAGTAATGTGGTAAAAAATGAAATCAATCTACAGAAATTAGTTGCTTTATTATACACTAACAATGAAAATATAGAAAGGGAATTAGAGAATTGATTCCTTTTGCGATAGCACCAAAAACCATAAGATACCTGTGAATAAACCTAACCAAAGAGGTAAAGAGTCTGTACTCAAGGAACTACAGAACACTCATGAAAGAATTTGAAGAAGACACAAAAATATGGAAAAGCATTCCATGCTCATGAATCAGAAAAATAAACATTGTTAAAATGTCTATACTGCCTAGAGCAATCTATACTTTCAATGCCATCCCAATCAAAATTCCACTGGCATTTTTCAAAGAGCTGGAGCAAACAATCCTAAAATTTGTATGGAACCAGAAGAGACCCTGAATTGCTAAGGAAATGTTGAAAAAGAAAAAAACTGGGGGCATCATGGTGCCTGATTTCAAATTTTACTAGTAAGCTGTGATCACCAAGACAGCATGGTACTGGCACAAAAACAGACACATAGACCAGTGGAACAGAGTAAAAAGCCCAGATGTGGATCCTCAACTCTATGCTCAAATAATCTTTGACCAAGCAGGGAAAAATATACAGTGGAAAAAAGACAATCTCTTCAATAAATGGTTCTGGGAAAATTGGACAGCTATGTGTAGAAGAATGAAACTCGACAATTCTCTTACACCATCTACAAAGATAAACTCAAAATGGGTGAAAAACCTCAATGTGAGACAGGAATCCATCAAAATCCTAGAGGACTGTATAGGCAGTAACCTCTTTGACATTAGATGCAGCAACTTCTTTCAAGACATCTCTAAAGACAAAAAAAAGAAAAGTGAAAATGAACTTTGGGGACTTCATCAAGATCAAATGTTTCTGCACAGCAAAGGAAAACAGTCAACAAAACGAAGAGGCAACCCATGGAATGGGAGAAGATATTTGCAAATGACACTACAGACAAAGGGCTGATATCCAAGATCTATAAAGAACTCTTCAAACTCAACACACACAAAACAGATAATCACATCATAAAATGGGCAGAAAATGTGAACAGACACTTCTCCAATGAAGACATACAAATGGCTATCAGACACATGAAAAAATGTTCATCACCAGCCATCAGGAGATTCAAATCAAAACCACATTGAGATACCACCTTACACCAGTTAGAATGGCCAAAATTAACAAGACAGTAAACAATGTGTGTTGGAGAGGATGTAGAGAAAGGGGAACCCTCTTACACTGTTGGTGGGAATGCAAGTTGGTACAACCACTTTGGAAAACAATGTGGAGATTCTTTAAGAAATTAAAAATAGAGCTTCCCTATGACCCTGCAATTGCACCACTGGGTATTTACCCCAAAGATACAGATGTAGTGAAAAGAAGGGCCATCTGTACCCCAATTTTCATAGCAGCAATGGCCACAGTGGCTAATCTGTGGGAAAGAGCTAAGATGCCCTTTGACAGATGAATGGATAAAGAAGATATGGTCCATATTTGCAATGGAATATTATGCCTCCATCAGAAAGGATGAATACCCAACTTTTATATCAACATGGATGGGACTGGAGGAGATTATGCTAAGTGAAGTAAGTCAAGCAGAGAGAGCCAATAATGATATAGTTTCACTTACTTGTGGAGCATAAGAAATAACACAGAGGACATTGGGAGTTGGAGAGGAGAGGTGAATTGGGGGAAATTGGAGGGGGAGAAAAACCATGAGATACTGTGGTCTCTGAGAAACAAACTCAGGGTTTTGGAGGGGAGGGGGTTGGGGGTTGGGTGAGCCTGGTGGTGGGTATTAAGGAGAGCATGTATTGCATGGAGGACTGGGTATGGTACATAAACAATGAATCTTGGAACACTGAAAAAAAATTAAATTTAATTTAAAAAAATAAAGAGGGAATTTTAGATAATTTGGTAGTGAGTTGGATCTTAGAATTTGAAGAATTCCCTGTCTAAGAGATGGTACATCTATGACATGGGAACAACATTCAAAAATGCAGAGACATCCAGGTGTGTTGTCAGAAGTTCCACATGTGGAGGCATGAGAGAGAATTAACTAAGACAGAAAGGTTGAGGCCAAACCCTTTTAATTATAATTGAAGATCTAACAAGACTAGGTTTAATAGCTAAGAAGTCATAATATTATTAGGTCTAATAGCTAGTAATATCATTTTGTTGCTTTATGTATAGAGTTTTTATGTATAGAGTGCTTATTACATGTCAGGTAATCCCTAAGCACCTTTTAGATGCTAGCTTGTTTAATCCTTGCAACACGCTACGAGATAGGTATCATTATTACTTATCCCACTTTACAGATAAAGAAATTAAAACCTAAGGGGGACAAATAATTTGTCCAATAACATGCAACCAGTTAGTGGAACAAACAGAATTTGACTCCAAAATCTGTGTTCTTAATTGTTATGCTATATTAACTCTACAAATCACTCCCCCCTCTATAATATACAGACCAAGGGCTGACTTTAATGTTCTATACAGATCAGGCTAAATAGTCAAGACCTATTAAAGTTATAAAATGAGCTAATGAAGCAAATTTGTTTTTAAAAATAAAAACCGATTGAAGACTAAATAAAGTTCAAAGTTTGAAAGCAAATATGGGACATAGTTTATTATATTTTAGGAGTGTGGTGCATGTTATATATAGTTCTGATACTGTTTTACTAATGAATATAATGAATAAACTTGAAAATTTTGTTTCACCCAAGTAGTTTCTATCAATATTGTAGACTATAAAAGAAAAAAAAAACATTCACGCTGCATACAAGAAACATACCTAAAATAATAAAAGTTTGAAGTAAAAGGATAAAAAAGTTATACCATACAAGTACTAATCAAAAGGAAACTGGTATTGTATCAATATCAGAAAATGTAGACTTTTAAGCAAAAAGCATTACTAGAGATAAAGATGAGCACTTCATAAAACTAAATTCACTAAGAAGGTATGGTATTTCCAAAGTTTCATTTATCTAATTTATCTAACCTCGAAATATATAATGTAAAGTTTAACAAAATTAAAAGAACAATGGAAAAATCTATAATCATTCATTTTTTAAAAAAAATATTTATTTACTTTTAGAGAAGGAGAGAGAGTGTGTAGGTCAAGGCAGAGAGAGAGGGAAAGAGAGTCTTAAGCAGACTCCACGATGAGCCAAAACCAAAAGCCTGTCGCTTAACTGACTGAGCCACCCAGGTGCCCCTATAATGGTTCCTGGTGAATTTAACCACGACTCTCAGGGACTGACTGAAAGATGTAGGTATGAAAGCTGTAAGAATATAGGAAATTTGCTCATTGCATTTAACAACCTTAACATAATTGACTCATATAGAAGTTTGCACCCCTGAACTGCAGACTGCCATTACTTTAAGTACACACAGAAGTTTTATAAAGTTTGATTATATCCTGGGTTAGGAAGCAAGTCTCAATAAAATGCAAATGATATAAATTATAAGAGTATATTCTTTAACTACAGTGGATTTAAGTTAGAAGTCAAAGATTTTAAAAATCTCCTTATGTTTAAAAATAAGTACACATATGTTGAAGAGGAAATAAAACTAAATATAGGAAACAATTCTGAGTATATTAAAAATTCAATGTATCAAAACTTATGGAATGCAGCTTAAATGTTCATAAAGTGGAATTGATGCCAGTATATGTATATTTTAGAAAAAAGAAAATTTAAAAATCCGTAGGAACTAGAACAATAACAGCAAACTAAACATAATTATAATATAACAAAACCGATAAAAATTTTAAAAATGATTATTTGAAAAGATCAACAAAATCAACAAACAACTGTTAAGACAAAATTTTGCATATTTCAACTTCATAAATGGCAAAACAATGCTTTAGTCTTTCTCAGTCTGTCTCATTTTCTGTCTCTTTAATGGATAAGATTAATTTTCAAAGCTGAATTTTCTTTACATCATAAACATGCAAAAATAAAAAACGAGGGGCTTGAATTGAGCCATGAAAAATAATTAACACTTTCTTTTCTTTCCTTTCATTAATAAATTATGCACATATCTGACATATTACACATTGCTACTGCTACTGTTTGGCTCTCTAGGATCATTAGAGTAACAAGTAAAAGTAGAGAAAAGTTTGGCTCAAAGAATCTTAGGAAACTTTACAAGATTCATGACATACTCTAGTATTATGAGAGCATATGATATAAAATTTCAAATGCAGTCTAAAAAATAGATAAAGCCCTTTATCAGGTATCAGCATTACCATGGTCTTCTTTCAGATCAGCTCTCTCCTGAGACAAAACTATATAACTATATAACCATAATCAGCAATGGGAGTGTTTCCAGGAGAGTTTGAACTTGAAGGCTGCCAATGTGAGCATCACAGGCAAATTGAAGTTGTTTTTCCTTAGCAATCCCAAGGAATACCATATTTTTTGAAAGCCCTTGACATGTTTTGATATATTTGGCTCAATTATTAATGCTTGAAAACATTCCTATTGGTTCTAAATACTTTAACACCTGACAGCAAGAATATGCTTAGGTCCATGCATAGCCTCTGCCTTGGCATACATCATAGATAACATAGATACATAATTTAAACAAATCCAACATGACAGATATGGGAATGCTAAAAGAAGGTCTCAGCTATAAGAGGAAGTCTTAATCAGCTCTAGATGTTCTCTGATCACAAAAAGAAACTAAAAATAGTTTAAGATAAAAGGAATGTCATCAGATAGCACAAATCATAGATAAGAAACTGCAGTCTGTTGGAGCTTGAAAGTACTTCTGAGGCAAAGATAAGGAAGAAGAACACAGGCCAACTCAAGCATAAAGTGTCTACCAAAGGGTATTTTATTTATTTATTTTGCAGTAGTATCATAGTGCTATACTTGAATTTTTACAGGAAAAGCAAAAGAATTGCCAAGACACATCTGACAAAAGTTAACAAGTTTAGAAACCTTCCTGTCAAATATCTAGACTTATTTTAAAGCTGAACTAAGACAATTCAAGTATGGATTCATGACACAATGGGTTAGAATAGAGATCCCAGAAGCCTAAATCAAACTTAAACATGACAAGATATCAGAAGAAAGATACTTCTTTGCTAAATGTCATTCGATAATTGATTATATTGAAGCATAACAAAAGATGCTAATTCCAGGCAAATGAAAATTTAAATATAAATATCAAGACTGGGGGCGCCTGGGTGGCTCAATGGGTTAAAGCCTCTTCCTTCGGCTCAGGTTATGATCCCAGGGTCCTGGGATCGAGCCCCACATCCAGCTCTCTGCTCAGCGGGGAGCCTGCTTCCTCCTCTCTCTGCCTGCCTCTCTGCCTATTTGTGATCTCTGTCTGTCAAATAAATAAACTCTTTTAAAAAATAAAAAAATTAAAAATAAATATCAAAACTGTAAACTTTAGAAAAGAGCATAGAAGAATTTCTCTATTATGTCATGATAGGAAAGTATTTTCAATAACCCTCAAATAGAACAAAGTAATATATTATATTACATTAGAAATAATAATATCTAAAAAAAAGAAATAATAATATCTGTTTCTCAAAATATAGTCCTAAAATGGTGATAGGGCCATACAAAATTTGAAGAAGAGATTTCCAAAGCATATAACTAACAGATGATAGTGTCTAGAATACATATACTTGTGCATATAGTATTTATATGCTTTTTTTCTCCAAATGGTAAGTAGAGACTGACAACCCCAATAAACACAAACAAAATTATGAGCACACATTCTACTTTTTAAATTTCCAGTAAACAAATAGAAATATTTTTAGCCTAACTAGTAATTGAGGAAATCATAAGGAGACACATACCTTAGTGGCAGAAATTATGTCTGTAATCATAATAATATTGGTAAAAACATTTGGCAAACTTCTTATAATCCTTCCAAACCAGAAAAAAAAGAATTGCTATCATTTACTAAAGTTGAAAGCAAGTCTAGCTAATTCCATTCATAAGAATGTAGTTAATAGAAAGCTTTGCACATATGCACTAAGAAATAGAAAAGAAAGTCCATAACAACCTTTATTGGGAAGAAAAAATATACCATGGGGAAAATATGCATTGGCAAGAGATTGGCTAAAAATACTGTGGTACAATTATATAATGGAATACGACCCAGCAGTGCAAATAACTGTATTGCTGTATGTACTAAGAATTATTTACCTCAGAAACATAATATTATGTAAAATAGAACTGGTTGCAAAGTAATATAGAAGGAAAATTTATAGTGTATAAATGGGAAGAACAATATATTGATCAATATGTTGATCAATATATTGATTATACATACATACATCAGTGTAATTATTAAAATAATCAAATGAATGAGAGACATAACATTTAAGCTAGCAATTTCTTCTGTGAGGAGGAAAGGGATCTGTTTGGTAAATGGTACACAGTGGTTTTCAAAATTGTTACAGTTTTAGTTTTTTATACTGGTTAGTGAGCTATTAATTTTATTATTATTCTTTGCATTTTACATATATGTTTTACATACTCTTTTTATATATAACACTTATAAAAAAAGCATTTTTGAAAAATTAGAGAGACCACAGAATTGTCAATTTGAAAGGATATTTGCAACACTGAGCAAAGGTAGATCATCCTTATTTAATAAAGAAAGGAAAGAAACAAAGTAGTATAAGACCAGGGCTGGGCAACATAGTTCCTTTATGCCCTTTAGGAGCTTGCATTCCATCCTCTGGGAGGTGCCACACCAAGACTGGATACAAAGCTTGGCTGAACTAGTGCCACCTTTTGGATCCTTATCCAGGCACCCTTGTGCAGCTTTAAAACGAATACTCAGCCAAACTATGGAAAGAACCTAGATGTCCATCAACAGATGAATGGATCAAGAAGATGTGGTATACCAGCTTGCATTCCCACCAACAGTGTAGGAGGGTTCCCCTTTCTCCGCATCCTCGCCAGCATCTGTCATTTCCTGACTTGTTGATTTTAGCCATTCTGACTGGTGTGAGGTGATATCGCATTGTGGTTTTGATTTGTATTTCCCTGAAACCTCTCTGGAAAACAGCATGGAGGTTCCTCAAAATGTTGAAAATAGAACTGCCCTATGACCCAGCAATTGCACTATTGGGTGTTTACCCTAAAGATACAAACGTAGTGATCCAAAGGGGCACGTGCAGCCAAATGTTTATAGCAGCAATGTCCACAATAGCCAAACTATGGAAAGAACCTAGATGTCCATCAACAGATAAATGGATCAAGAAGATGTGGTATATATACACAATGGAATACTATGCAGCCATCAAAAGAAATGAAATCTTGCCATTTGCGACAACATGGATGGAACTAGAGGGTATCATGCTTAGCGAAATAAGTCAAGCAGAGAAAGACAACTATCATATGATCTCCCTGATATGAGGAAGTGGTGATGCAACATGGGGGCTTAAGTGGGTACGAGAAGAATAAATGAAAGAAGACGGGATTGGGAGGGAGACAAACCATAAGTGACTCTCTTTTTTTTTTTTTTAAGATTTTATTTATTATTTATTTGACAGAGAGAGATTACAAGTAAGCAGAGAGGCAGGCAGACAGAGAGAGGAGGAAGCAGGCTCCCTGCTGAGCAGAGAGCCCGATGCAGGACTCGATCCCAGGACCCTGAGATCATGACCTGAGCCGAAGTCAGCGGCTTACCCCACTGAGCCACCAGGCGCCCCATAAGTGACTCTTAATCTCACAAAACAAACTGAGGGTTGCTGGGGGGAGGGGGTTTGGGAGAAGGGGGAGGGATTATGGACATTGGGGAGGGTATGTGTTTTGGTGAGTGCTGTGAAGTGTGTAAACCTGGTGATTCACAGACCTGTACCCCTGGGGATAAAAATATATGTTTATAAAAAATAAAAAATTATATTAAAAAAAAAAAGAAGATGTGGTATATATACACAATGGAATACTATGCAGCCATCAAAAGAAATGAAATCTTGCCATTTGCGACAACATGGATGGAACTAGAGCGTATCATGCTTAGTGAAATAAGTCAAACAGAGAAAGACAACTATCATATGATCTCCCTGATATGAGGAAGTGGTGATGCAACATGGGGGCTTAAGTGGGTAGAAGAAGAATCAATGAAACAAGATGGAATTGGGAGGGAGACAAACCATAAGTGACTCTTAATCTCACAAAACAAACTGAGGGTTGCTGGGGGGAGGGGGTTTGGGAGAAGGGGGTGGGATTATGGACATTGGGGAGGGTATGTGCTTGGGAGAGTGCTGTGAAGTGTGTAAACCTGGTGATTCACAGACCTGTACCCCTGGGGATAAAGATATATGTTTATAAAAAATTAAAAATTAAAAAAAAAAAACGAATACTCAGATGCAGTTTTCAAAGTGTAATTCTAAAAGCCATAGCTTTATTTTCCATATTTTTGATGAATAACAAGGGCAATGCACAAGAAAGCAATATACCCTATGCCAATTAACTGTTTAGCAGACAGAGTTTCGAAACACAGAAGCCCTGGAAATATTAGACAACACCAGCCTGAACCAGAAGTGGACTGCCTTAATCAACACTTAACAGGAGAAACTGGTTTTACTTGACCTCCACACACATGATTTTTAAGTTGTTCTGTACAAGTTCACAACTAAGTACATACTGTTCTTACCCCATATTATTTAGGCATTTTTGATAATCTTTTTTGTGCTTATATGTATTTATTTAAAACCATCTTTCTATTTTAGAATAGTTTTTTTTGGAAAATACAGTTTAAGAATGTAGAAAAATTGCAAAGATCATATGAATAGTTCCCACACACCCCAATCCCAGCTTCACTATTATTAACATCTGATACAGTTAACTCATATACTAGGAACTACAAAATGCAGCCCCCGCCCAGCCCCATGGCCCTGTCCACATCAGAAATCTAATCGTAAGCCAGTCCGCTCTTACAGGAAACACCTATCAAGGAAATCAAACAAACACCAGCCATAATCCTCCCACTCAGCCTTAGCAAGCTTAAAGAAAATGCGATCCCCTAGCTTTATCAGGAAATCCCTAACCTTCTAGTCAATCATTCCCTATTTCTGTGTTGCCTCTTCTGAGAACACTCTACAAAACTTGATCTTTTCCCTAATATGTTAAATTGTATAGAAATCTTGTGGAAGCCAAAATCCAGCTCTGAGGATGTTACACAATTACTTGGATATTTGATACAATCCATTACTTTTTGTGATTCAGATGCTGAGAGCAAACTTGTATTTGCAACTAGAGGTTACTGTGAGGGTTCATTTCACATTTACCATCCACAAAGTACAACTCTTACACTGTAGTCAAAATGATGTCTTAACATAGTTCCTGATTCCTTACTTCTGTTTTAAACTTTGGATACCAAACCAAAAAGGAAAAAAAAAAAAAAAAAAAAAAAGGTGGGGGGGAGGAAGAAAAAAAAATATTCAGGAAAAATACATGCTTGTGGATCATTGGAAAATAATGATGTCAAAACAAATTGTGTTGGGACGCCTGGGTAGCTCAGTTGGTTGGACGATTGCTTTCAGCTCAGGTCATGATCCCGGACTCCTGGGATCGAGTCCCACATCGGGCTCCCAGCTCCACGGGGAGTCTGCTTCTCCCTCTGACCTTCTCCTCGCTCATGCTTTCTCTCACTGCCTCTCTCTCAAATAAATAAATAAAATCTTCTTTAAAAAAAAAAACAAATTGTATTTAACAAAACATGTTGAGAACAGATGTTGAGGGGAGGGGGCAAAATTAGAAATGTCAGGACAAGTAAAATAGTAAGAAACTTTGTTTTCCACTGTTTAAATTTTCTGCTCCTCTTGAATGTATGGGCATTCACATAGTCACTGTGAAGTTGTTGGGTTTTTTTTTTTTTTTTTTTTTTTTTTTAAATACTCTGAGGACTGAGCTCTTGGTGGGGTCTGATAGTTGGTGGTAAACAGATCTGGTCATTTTGGATTCTGTAAACTCATGGGTGCACTTTTGTTGTCTTTGCTATCTCACAGATCATCTAACTGTTGAATAAAATTATATATATGTTAATACAGTTTTTTCCAATAAAGTAACAAATGTTACATTTAAAACAAACAAACAAATGAACAAACAGAAAATTTTGTTCTTTCTCCAGATTTCTCTGGAAGAGTACTGTACTACTCCAATCCATGGATTGTCTTCCCTCAAATAAAGAATATCAAACTCATCACTGATTGTTTTAATTTTGCCGTTTCACAGTTTTGGTGATCGGATATCATTTGAAGAGAGCTGCTGAAGATTCTGTGGACTGCTGCTAGATGCAGGTGAAGATACCCATGGAACCCTTTTGGTTTTCTTTATCTTTGGCCACAAAGAAGATCTCTGGAAAGTTTTTCTCAAGTTGAGTTCTGCTTATTTTGCATTCTGAACTCTTCAAGTTTATTTGTCCTAATCTTTCTGGGTGGAAAACTGGAGAGCAGGAGACTCCAGATTTTTCAGGGTGAGACTTAGCAGACAACATTTGAGTTTATGGCCAATTTCATCTACAAGTAAGTGCCTTTGGAGGTCCTGACAGGTCTCAGATACTGTCCACAGGGGGAGAGAAATAGTTAAGTCTGGTTGAATGTGGGAGGACTGTTTCAACAAGAAAAAATAAAAACCCTCAACCTGAAGAGAGAGGTAAGTCCACAGCATGAACCACTGGAAGTCTTGGGGAAATAAAGTAAAAAAAACAAACAAAAATGAACTTTTCTTTTTGACCAATGATACATCAAAATCTAAGAAAGCTCAAGTTCAAAATCTTCTCATGAAAGGAACAATAGATTTATTATGAATGGGAATCTTGGAAGTCAAAGCCGCAAAGTCAGTGGGCACAAGTTAGGCATTTAAAAGCTGTTAGATGCTCACATCCTTACTCTAAGACTCCCATGCTAAGATAAGTTGGTCACAGAACAAGTTAGGTTAATATTAGGTTGCCCACCCACCTCAGGAAAATTTCTGTATACTGAGGTACGCTACAAAACAAAATCTCCAGTCTGGTGTTGTACTCCTCCTAGTTATTAATTTGGCTCTCAGAGACCCAAGGCTTAGCTAAAAAAATGATGTCCTCAATTTGCAAATAATTAAGAATGCTACTTTCCAGGACACCTGATGTTTTTTGTCTAAGAACTCTCATCCTGGTAACTGAAGCTACCTAGAAGAATGGCAAAAAATATTACCAAACGACCTAGCATTACAATGACCATTATATACAGTGTTTTAACTAGACAGATTATTTGTTTAAAATGTGCACTTGGAATGAACGTTCCCAAATTAAAGAAACAGAATAAGATACCTATTTTAATTGGCATAAAGAAGCCTCCAAAAGTCTTACCAGATTCCAAAATAGCTTCATTAAAAGATTCATTGCAAAAGGCTAGTGAAAAATTGAAGAGTTACATAAAACAAAGGAGCTGATAAGACTGACAAGCCTCCTACTATTCCCCTGAATCCTAGTTTACCTGAGTAAACTACTACTAATCCACTACTAATCCACTGTATGAATTATCTTCCTACTCTGAACAGATCACAAAACTATAAACAAAAGTCAGATCTTCCCACATGAACTCAAATGAGCCCATATCTACTCTCAGGAAGGGGCCTCCATATGGGCCACTCGAGGGTTGATAGTACTCTGAAGGATTCTCTGGTAAACTGCTACTGGTTTTCCCCTTAAACAGCCAAGGGGTAACTAAAATTAAAATGAATGGAAAACCGTGCCAAATTCTGGTAGATATTGGAGCTGCATTCTCTTCATAAAACCCTAGTCACTGAAGCCAGCATGTGGGATCCTGGGAAAACTGACAGAAGCTAGTGGAGGGTGAGACTTCTTACCAGAACTCTGATTGCCCAGTTGAGAGAGGAACATAAAATTTCCTATTGCCCCTTCCTCCCAAAATTCAGACTTCTATGTATTTGGCTTGGAAAAACCCATTGTTTGTTGATCCTTTTTTCTCAGAGATCACTATTGTCATCTTATTTGCCTCATAAGTCCTGAGAATTTCATTTTTCATCAGTCTTAATCCCCATCAACTATTTCATCAGTGTTTTTCATTCAGAGGAATTGTCTAAATTTGTCTTTTTGTCTAAATCTAACTTTGAAAGTGGCTCTGAATCTTAGGAGAGTAGTATCATTTGAACCTTCTTTAAGGATACCTTCTGGGTCCGTGGGGTTGTTCAATATTGCCAGCAATCTTTAGTGTTGGTCCTGGCTGAAAATGGATAAAATATTTGAAAGAATTTTTTTAAAGCAACTCAACAGTCAGAAGTTGGCCAAGTTGAAAGCTGATATTCTGAAACTGATTGCAACTTTTTTTTTTTTTTTAAGGCATTCTCCCCTAAGTTAAATGAAACTATGTACCCAGAGAGAAAGAAAAAAAATCCCAGAAAGACAAACAATTCTAAATTTAGAATAAGGATTTTTTTTTAAGATTTTATTTATTTATTTGATAGACAGAGATCACAAGTAGGCAGAGAGGCAGGCAGGGAGAGAAGAGAAAGCAGGCTCCCTACTGAGCAAAGAGCCCAATGTGAGGCTCGATCCCAGCCTCAAATTGGGACCACATGGACCCTGGGATCATGACCTGAGCTGAAGTCTGAGGCTTTAATCCATTGAGCCACCCAGGTGCCCCTAGAATAAGGAATCTTTTGATTTCTATTTTAGTTGAAGATATCTATGATATGAAGAGGCAAATTGAAGATAATGGAGTTGAATGGGTGGGTCAGCCCTTTAATATCATTTAGGTTGTAACCCAATTATTCCTTTAGTAATTAAAAACTGTACTTGTCTTATAAATTGAGTCTTTATAGAACATAAATGCAGCTATAGAAGCAATTCAAAGCTCACCTACCCTTCTTTTAAAATTTTAATTTCAGTATAGTTAACATACAGTGTAATATTTGTTTCAGGTGCTCAATATAGTGATTCAACATTTCCATACATCACCCAGTGTCCATCACCAGTATATTTCTTATTCCCCATCAACTATTTCACTCACCCGCCCACCCTCTGGTGACCGTCAGTTTGTTCTCTACAGTTAAGAATTTGTTTCTTGCTTTGTCTTTCTCCCTTTTTTTTTTTCTCTTTGCTCATTTGTTTTGTTTCTTAAATTTCAAATATAAGTGAAATCATACGGTATCTGTCTTTCTCTGATTTACTTATTTAGGTTAGCATTATACTTTCTAGCTCCATCCATGTTATTGCAAATGGCAAGATTTCATATTTTTTATGGCTGAATAACATTTTTGTATATATATCTTCTTTATCCATTCATCTGTCTATGGACATGTGGGGTGATTCCATAATTTGGCTATTTTAAATAATGCTGCTAAAAATATACAGGCGCATATATGACTTTTAATTAATGTTTCTGTATTTTTGGGTAAATACCCAGTAGTGTGATTACTTAATTGTAAGGTAGTTCCTGTCTTCTGCCCAGTTTTGGTTAGATTATCTGTTTTTAGGTATTGAGTTGTTTCCTTCACAATTCTCTAGATTGTTTTCTTCACTATGCAGAAGTTTTTCATTTGTTTGTTTGTTTTTGTGTATGGCTTTTATTTCCCTTGCCTCAGTAGACATATTTAGGAAAATATTACTATGGCTGATGTTGAAGACATTACCGCCTGTACTCTCTTCTAGGATTTTTATGGTTTCAGATTTCATATTTAGGTCTTTAACCCTTTAGAGTTTATTTTTGTATGTAGCGTAAAAAGTGACTCAGTTTCATTCTTTTGCATGTTGCTGTCCAGTTTTCTCAACATTATTTATGCAGAGACTGTCTTTTGTCCATTGTACATTCTTTCCTTTTTTGTTGAAGATTAATCGACTATATATTTGTGGTTTTGTTTCTGGGTTTTCTATTCTGTTCTATTGATATATGTTTATTTTTGTGCTAGTACCATACTATTTTGATCACTACAGTTTTGAAATATAACTTGAAGTCCAGAACTGTGATGTCTCCAACTCTGATTTTCTTTTCCAAGATTGTTTTGGCTATTCAGCATCTTTTGTAGTTCCATACAAGTTTTATGGTTATTTTTTTTCATTCTGTGAGAAATATTTTTGGTATTTTGACATGGATTGTAATAAATTTGTAGATTACTTTGCATAGTATAGACATTTTAACAACATTTGTTTTTCCAATCCATGAGCATGGAATGTATTTCTATTTCTTTGTTCTTCTTCAATTTCTTTTATCAATGGTTTATTGTTTTCAGATAAGGGTTTTTCATCTCTTTTGTTAGACTTATTTTTGGGCATCTTATTATTTTTTGTGCAATTGTAAACGGGATTGTTTTCTTAGTTTCTCTTTCTGTTAATTTTTATTGCTGTATAGAAATGACACAGATTTCTGTACACTGATTTTGTATCTTGATACTTTATTGAATTCATTTATTAGTTCTAGTAGTTTTTTGATGGAGACTTGAGGATTTTCTATAGTATCATCTCATCTGCAAATAGTGGAGATTTTATTTCTTCCTTACTAATTTGGATGCCTTTTATTTCTTTTTGTTGTCTGATTGCTATGGGTAAGACTTCCAGTACTATGTTTATTAAAAGTGGTGAGAGTGGACATCTTGTCTTGTTCTTGACTTTAGGGGAAAAGCCCTCAGTTTTTCCTCACTGAGCATGATATTCAGTGTCAGTTCTTTTTTTTTTTTTTTTTAATATATATAAAGTCTTTATTATGTTGAGGTATGTTCCCTTTAAAGTTACTTTCTTGAGGGATTTTATCATGAATGGATATTGTACTTTGTCAAATGCTTTTTCTGTATCTATTGAAATGATCATATAGTTTTTATCCTTTCTCTTATTATGTGATGTATCACATTGATTGATTTGAAAATATTGCAAATATTTGCAATCCTGGCAATAAATCTCACTTGACTGTGGTAATTTTTTTAAATGTACTGTTGTATTCTGCTTCTGATATTGTGCTGAGGATTTTTGCATCTATGTTTATCAGAGATACTGGCCTGTAGTTCAGTTTTTCTGTCAAAGCCTCCTATCCTTTTTACAAATCCCAGAAGTTCCCTATTTATCTCAAAAGATTTGTAGCTATTATGAAAATTTGAACTTCGGAAACAAAAGCCTTTTTTAGAGGAACTTGCATTTATTTCCATGTGACTTTGAGATTAAGTATTCTACCTGGTTTTCTCTAAAAGCACTTATCTAACCAACTCTGAAATTCACATTTCAGAGAGGTAATTATCAGGGAAAAAATAAAAGAAAGAAAGAAAGGTTATTTGGAACCTAGGTAAAAGAAATATCCTAAAAGTCTTCTCCACAAATATTAGTAAATGTTTAAGCAATCTGAGCAGGGAACTTTAACTTATTCCATCTCCCAGAAACACAACTGTTCTTTTACAAATTAGTGAGTTTTGCATTATTTCTGCACATTGACTTTGTATCCTGCCACGTTGCTGAATTGCTGTATGAGTTCTAATAGTTTGGGGGTGGAGTCTTTTGGGTTTTCCATATAAAGAATCATGTCATCTGCGAAGAGAGAGAGTTTGACTTCTTCATTGCCAATTTGGATACCTTTTTTTTTTTTTTTTTCATTATAAACATATATTTTTATCCCCAGGGGTACAGGTCTGTGAATCACCAGGTTTACACACTTCACAGCACTCACCAAAGCACATACCCTCCCCAATGTCCATAATCCCACCCCCTTCTCCCAAACCCCCTCCCCCCAGCAACCCTCAGTTTGTTTTGTGAGATTAAGAGTCACTTATGGTTTGTCTCCCTCCCAATCCCATCTTGTTTCATTGATTCTTCTCCTACCCACTTAAGCCCCCATGTTGCATCACCACTTCCTCATATCAGGGAGATCATATGATAGTTGTCTTTCTCTGCTTGACTTATTTCGCTAAGCATGATACACTCTAGTTCCATCCATGTTGTCGCAAATGGCAAGATTTCATTTCTTTTGATGGCTGCATAGTATTCCATTGTGTATATATACCATATCATAAGAAGATGTGGTATTTGGATACCTTTTATTTCTCTTTGTGGTCTGATTGCTGTTGCTAGGACTTCTAATACTATGTTGAACAAGAGTGGTGGAAGTGGGCATCCTTGTCGTGTTCCTGATATTGTACCTGTTTCAGGACTGAAATTTTAAAACAAAACCTATAAGATCTTTTTGTCTGTATGTTTTTTTATGTCTATATATGTATGTTACTAATGTGTTTTTCCTGCTTCCAGATGGTATTGCCAAAATAAATTTATGAAGAGCTCTATTTAATGGGCTTAAAGAAAATTAAATTTTTATGTAAATCAAGTACACTCTCAGAAATATAGAAACTAACCAAATGTTTTTCAAGTTCACATGATCTAGGATAATCTTTGGTAAGTAAAAGCTAGTTTGTTAATTGATTTAACAGACTCGTCTTTAGAGTTACAAGAATTAAACATAATGCAGACATAAACTTTTATTCTACCTAGGTTTATGAAAAGTCAAACACTCATGCTTTCTCTGTTACAGAGTTTGTCAGCAAGAAAGATAATTTAGGATGATATTTAGCCATTTAATGTCATATTAAAGTTTCACAGGTAATCTCATCATAATTATTAAAAATCAAGTAAATTAAACAGATGTAAGATTAATGTTATAGATGAG
The DNA here is from genome assembly GCF_030435805.1 of Mustela lutreola. NCBI lineage: Eukaryota > Metazoa > Chordata > Mammalia > Carnivora > Mustelidae > Mustela > Mustela lutreola. The sequence continues at coordinate 210,493,771 of NC_081290.1, read as the reverse complement.
AAGTTTGGTGACAAACTTTTCCCTGAATTTTAGTTTTTCCAGACCAACTAAGCCCTCTCTCCATTGTGTCAGACTCTATAAGCCTGACCCTGCAAATCAATATCCCTGCCTTTAGTTAAGAATTCCAGCCAGGAAACTTTGTATCTCAGCTCTGTAATAGAAAGACAAATCAGAATAATAATGTCTGTGTGAGATACAGGCCCTTAGATCTTAACTGGCTTTTAAGCTTATAATTTTTCTAATTTGCAGCTTTGTCTGATCTCTCTGAACTCCTATCCCAACAGTCATGGGAAGATCTCTTTTGGTAGTACCATGTATACTCCTCCAGGTTTATCTTTATGTAAGGAGTAGCAGTCCCTCATGCGTGGCCAGCTCAATGTTTAAAGAGGTGGAAAATGGTCAGAAGCTGTGATCTAAGCTGCCTAGTGTTGTGTCTGACTGTCCACAACCAACCTGATATTTTATATTGGTTTGTACCTATCAACTTCCATTACATTCTTAAATGGGAGTTACCAGGAGGCATTCATGATTCAAAATTCACTTCTTTTAACAGATCTTTTTCCCTTAACTAGAAGTAAGTTTAAGTAAGACTTTGATCAGGAACTTCTAACTTGACAATATCACAGAACCTACTGCTAAAGCAATAACTGCCCAACAAAATTCCCTAGGATGTGTGTGTTGTGACCAATACTACTTGCTGCACTGGGAAATTCTAAGGAAGTTAACACTCAGCTACATAAAATTACTAAAGAAGCCACATTGGTTAAGAAAGTGCGTCCTTCAATGGGGTCATTCTTTGATTTATTTTTATCTACATTTGTTTGGGTCGTGGGTATCAAGCCTTCAGAGATACCTCCAAACTTTGGGTATTATTCTGTTTTTGGTCGTCTAATAGTTTCCTTGATGTGCTGGGTTCTTTCAAAAACTTTATAGGCATGTGTGTAGCCACTGACAACCAGACAAATGATCTCCCTATGCCAAGGCCCCAAATGCAAAATGGCCAAGTGAATGGACCCAGCCCTTGATATCCTAACCTATCAATTCCAGATGGAGAGCCAACCTCCAACATCCCCAAAACCATTATTTCAGAGTGGCACGAATATCTTAAATTTTGACCAATATTCTCAATACAGCTGACAGCTTGATCAAAAGGTGGGGAAGTTGATAAAGTTAATTTGTATATCAGGACCCACAAAATGGAGGCTGCCCCAATGGTTCAGCCCAAATCACAAATTTATACCCAACTCACCCTTTACACCTATGAAGAAAACCTAACAATCACCGATCACAACCCTTCAATGGGCTTAGCTAGTTTATCATTAGCTAGGAAAAGGAACTTTTAAGGTAATCTCTGAACTCCTAGTTGATCATATTTTTTTTTTTTTTTGCATGTTGTCTCTTCTCATGCTCTATTAAACTCATTTTTGCTCAAGATCCCTCAGGGAGAAGACTTCCCTGCTTCTTAGGTGCTGTACTGTCCCAATCCATATATTATTTTCCTTTGAATAATGGACAATAATTTATTAACAAATTAATGTTAATAAATTATTAAGTAAGATCCATACTTTATTCAGATTTCCTTAATTTATGGCCTAAGTCTTTTTTCCATTCATGGAGCTCATTCAGAGTACCATATTACATTTAGTAGCCATTTCTCCTTAGATATTGTTGACTATGACAAACTTCTCAGATTTCCTGACTGATGATTGAGAGGTTTGAAAAGTACTGTTCAAGGGGCGCCTGGGTGGCTCAGTGGATTAAGCCGCTGCCTTCGACTCCGGTCATGATCTCAGTGTCCTGGGATTGAGCCCCACATCGGGCTCTTTGCTCAGCGGGAGCCTACTTCTCTCTCTCTCTCTCTCTGCCTGACTCTCCGCCGAATTGTGATCTCTCTCTCTGTCAAATAAATAAATAAAATCTTTAAAAAAAAAAAAAAAAAAGTACTGTTCAAGTATTTTGCAGAACATCCCTCAGTTGAGACTTGTCTGATTGTTAAAATGGAGTACATGTTTTTGTGTGGAAGATTACATAGGTAAATTACCATTTTCAGCACACTGGATTGAGGGTACACTATGAACATGACTGTTGATGTTAACCTTAGTCACCTGGTTGAGATAATAATTGCATGTTTTTCTACGAAAGTAACTGCTCTCTTCTCCCCCTCCCCATCCATACTGTACTCTTTGGAAAGAAGTCACAGTGTGTATCTTACATAAATAAGTGGAAACTCATGCTCCAACTCCTTGAGAGTGGAGAATCTACATAAATTATTCAGAATTTGTCTTATTATTCCTATTTATTATTTATTACATAATTTATTTATATTAGTATTGACCCATAGATATTTATACTTTGGCTTATAAGTCAAATTACTTTATTTATTATATTCAAATTTTCCAGCTTTGATGATTAGAAGTTCTTTCACTTTCCTTTGTCTCTGACATACCCGCTCACTGCGTTTTAGTGGAAAATATTCTTACTTTTTGGCACTGAAATAAGCTCCAGGTTCATTCTATATATTTCCTGCCCCAATTTTAGAATCATTCATTTAATAAGAAGCCCCGGTTCCTTTTATTGGAAAAACTTGAAACCAGTCTGTGGTCATAAGTATGCTCTTTACTGCTGAGATATTATGACTTCTAGCCCTCTCAAGTAACAGAGGAAATATGGTGCACTGATCTATATATCTATATTCTATCTATATGTTTATTAATAAATATTTCTATATGTAAACCTCTATATGTATTAAGATGAACATGGGTTCATTTTGATGTTTCCAACTTTAACTCAGTACTGCATAGATCATTTACATCTTTTCTCCTTGCTTGTCTGTTTCCTCTCCTTCAAATGGTGAAAAATCTGGTTCCCAACATGTGCCAATATTTTTAACTATTCAAATTAATATCAGTATATGGCAGTATCAGAATTGTTAGCCACATCCCATGGGAAGCAAGTTTATCAACTAGAGCACAGTGTCCTGCTGCTTTTGCCTTTAGTTTTCACCTTAGATTCCAATGTTTTCCAGCATTGTTTAGATCAATACCTTATTCACCACCCCTTTTAGTGAGATTGTTTCCTGTATTTGTAACACAGATTATTTTGTCATTGCTTTCCGTCTTGACATTTTGTGTCCTTCAAAATTATTTTTTAATTTGTGTAGATTAAAATTCACTCCTTGTGGTGCAAAGTTCTGTGACTTCTGAAAAAAGTATAGTACCATGTATTTACAATTCAGTATCATACAGAGATTTTTCTCTTCCCTAAAAATTCTCCTGTACTCCACCTTTTGACTCCAAGTCTATTGTTCTATCTTTCCCAGAATGTATTTTGGACTCTTAATAGTATATAGCTTTTCCATACAAGCTTCTTTCACTTAGAAATATGCATCTGAGATTTTTAAAAAGATTTTATTTATTTATTTTGGGAGAGAGACCAAGAGAGAGTAGAAGCATGGAGGGACAGAGGGAAAAGAAGAAGCGTATTTCCCACTGAGAAGCAAGCCTGATGTGGGGCTTGATCCCAGGACCCCAGGATCATGGCCTGAGCTGAAGGCAGATGCTTAACAACTGAGCCACCCAGGTATACCTATATGCATCTGTGATTTATCTGTCTTTTATTTTTTTTTTTTTGTAGTGTTTTGTAGTACATTTCTTTTAATCCTTGAATAAATTCTTACTGTATGGATGTTCCGTATTTGTTTGTTCATTCACCTATTCAAAGCCGGCTTGCTTTGCTTGGTTGAAATTTTGATGTTTATGAATAAAATTGCTATAAGCATGCAGATTTGTGTGTAGGGGCTCTTTATAAAATTAAGGAAGCTTTATATTTGTAAGTGTATTGAGAATTCTTTTTATCATGAATGAGTGTTGAATTATTTCAAATGTCTATTACATATCAACTGCTACAACAACATAACTTTTGTTTGGCTTGTTAATTTGGTGAGTTATAATTGATTAAATTTCAAATGTTCAATCAGCTTTCTATCATTAAAGTGATTATTGTTTACTTATATTCAATATCATTGATTATCTTCATTTTTATTTCTTTTTTCCTGCTTGTTTGAGGCTTACATTCCACTTTTCAAAAACCTGGTTTACATTCTTCTTTTCAAAAATCCAGTTTCCTGGGGCACCTGGATGGCTCAGTGGGTTAAAACTTCTGCCTTCGGTTGGGGTCATGATCCCAGGGTCCTGGGATCAAGCCCCACATCGGGCTCTCTGCTCAGCAGGGAGCCTGTTCCTCCTCTCTCTCTCTCTGCCTGCCTCTCTGCCTGCTTGTGATCTCTGTCTGTCAAATAAATAAATAAAATCTTAAAAAAAAATTCAGTTTCCTAAAAGAGAAGATTATATTATTGATTTTAGGTTTTTCTTCTTTTTCAGTGTATACATTTAATGACATAAAATTTTCTCTAAGAACTCATTTTACTGTATCCCACAAATATTGATGGTTAAAGCTATTTTCATTTGGTTGAAGATATCTTTAAATTTCTCTGAAGATTTCTTCTTTGGACCATGAGTCATTTAGAAGTGTGTTGTGTACTCCTAAAATATTTAACAATTTTCCATCAAAATTTATATTATTGATTTCTAGTTTAATTCCACTGTGGTCTCAGAAATCTACTTTATATGATTGCTATTGTTTTAACTTTGTTAATGTGTTATTTAAGGACCAGAGTAACATCTGTCTTGGTTTCATATGAGCTAAAGAAGAATGTGTATTCTAATATTATTGCATGAATTATTCTCTAAGTGGCAATTAGATTAAAATGTTTAGTGCTGTTCAGGTCAGCTGTATCTTTACTGATTTTTTACCAACTTAATCTACTGATGACTAACAGAAGCATGTTGAAATATCTTAGTTTTTTCTATTCCTCCTTTTCAGTTGTATTTTTTTTCCTCTTGTACTTTAATGAGGGGGCATAAATGCTAAAGAAATTTATGTCTCTTTACAGATTGACCTTTAAAGGATTATGTAACGCCACTCTTTATTTATTTTTCTTTATTCTGAAGATGATTTTATCTAAAATTAATACATCTATTCCAGCTTTCCTTCTGGTTAGGATTAGTATGGTATATCTTTCTCCATCTCTTTAAAGATTTTATATTTAAAGTTTTGTTTTAGCAACTAATAATTTATTAAAATAGTTGATTTAAACATTTATGTGACAACTTAAATCTCTACTCTTGGCTCAGTACTGATGGAAGTGATCTTTTAACAATCTTAGACATGTTAATGAGATACTTGAAGATCTTAGAGCCTTCATCACAAGTAGTTTTCTAGTGATTCTCAGAACTTTGGTAGATTTCTAAACTGGTCCTTTCAATTTGAGGTTCCTTTCCTTTGTTCTGCTAATCAAGTCAACACATGCTTCCTCTACGTAATAGGAACTGAGCTAACTAGGACTTGAGTTGAAGATATTTCTGAAAATTTGGCCAGGGGTTGGACTATGTGTCATATTTGCTGAACCTGTACAAGCCAGAGGCTGCAAATCACTCTTGTCCTTGCTTTTCTCTTCCCTCTAGACTTTGGTCATCCCTAAATACTACACTTCAGAGAGAGTCTGTCTTGAAGTTCTTTCAGGCATAATCTGTTACTGTTGGGGTGATGTTTATGTGTTGCAGAAGGGAAACATTATATACCCTTACAATTAAATCTCTGTGTTTTAATGGGCCTTTGTGCCTAAGCAATGACTTTCACAAGTGTTTATTAGCTTTGTTCCCCACCCCCTCCTTAAGTGAAAAAAGAAAGGACAGAGAGTGCTGGAATCAGAGAAATATCCTTCTCCAAGGTGGAGTCTTTTCCCCAGAGAGGACAATTTTATTATAAAGAACAATATGGTATATTGCATAACGGTTCCCTTTCTCATTCCTCTGCCAGCACCACAAAGAGATCTTTCTTAGCTCTTCATTATGAGAAGCTGATGGGTTCCTGCAAGTAAAATTTCCAAAAGTATGAGGCTACCCTAAGAGCACAGGGCCCAGTTTCTCCCTCTCAAGTTTATCTATACTCACCCTCCACCATTTCATCATAATTACCACTTACATGCTTGTTTCCAGCTCTTGGCTCTACTGCTTCCACTCCAGCTGACATTATACTGGTTGTGACTCCAGATTTGGTCATCTGTTCAGATTTCAGTGCTGTTTTGCCTGGCAATCTCATTGTTTGGGGGGCAAGAAAAAAGTTGGTTTTAGTTTTTTCAACTTTTTCTTATGTAAGATTGCACTGGTGCCTTCCAAGCTTTTAATGTGTCAGAGCTGGAACTAGTTATTTTACAAAGAGTTATGGATAGATATCTGAACCAAGTATACTATATTTGAGGTTGATGTTCAAATTTTTATGCCCACTCATCATTTCTTTATTTTTCAATAAACCTCTGAACTCAAGGCTCTGGGGTATATCAAGTCAGCTGCAAACATGGCCCTGCCTCTGTTAAACTTACAATTCTAGTAGGAAAGATATAAAGCTAAAATAAATTGTTTTGACTATTATTTAAATACTGTGCACAAGAGTACGTAACAAAAGAAATTGTGTTTTCTAGAGTCACTTTGTAGATGAAGCAACAATTTAGTTGAGACTTGACAAATAATAGGAGTTTTTCTGTCAAAAGTTTACTTTAAAATAAGAACAAAAGTTTTTTTTTTTTTCATTGAAAAAGACCTAACCTGAGAAATCTAGACCAAAGAGTCCCTTAAAATGCTTTAATATAATGTGACATTAAATGACTGGTTTTACTGGTTGTTTTCATGTTCGATGCATCCTAGAAGTTTAAAATATCCAAAAAAAAAAAAAAAAGAAATCAGTAAAACTTAAACTTGTTTACTGCTACATACATACATACTGCTACATACATAGTGAGATATTTTTCAAACTTAAACTGCTCAGAAAACAGCTCTGTAAATCTTTTTCTGTATCTTCATTTTTCTGACATATGTTTTTGCAATTTGTGGAAATTAGAAATTTTGGATACATATACTTAAGAGATTACATTGTATAGTTTGTATTCCAGTTTAAATCCTCAAAAAGTCTCTATATTTTTGAGTCTTCTTCCCATTTAATAAATCATGTGCGATAGTTATATTAATTAGGAAGTCATTGATTGACAAAGTACTGTGAGATTTTTTTCAAATTAAGCAATAACATAGATCTTTTATTTACTATATGCTAATGATCTCTTATTTATTACCAAGCTTACCTGACCCATCATTAACAATATTTATTCTTCTTTACATCATGTATGGATTACTTTTGCTCCCAACTGGGATCTTGTATGATTTCCCTACAGATGTTGCAATAGTGTCTAGAATGTAAGCCATTTCTTTCATGAAAAACAAGGGCTCACAACTGTAGTAACTCAGATCCATATGCTATATATTCAGCGAAAGATCTATAGCAATACATGTGAAATGAATTGAAGTAATAGATCAACTCCTATAGCTGATTATTCCCTGGGATTTGGTATCTGAAACTTTATTATTTATGTCTAGTTTTCAGGAACTTAAAATTTAGCTCTTTCTATTTTGAAGGCCCAGTGGTGTGATACTTTCGAATTTTTAAGTCATTTCCATGTACTTTGAATCATTAGTAATATGCATGTTAAAAAGAAAGATGTATAAGATTAGATTCATAACCTAGTTTGTAACCCTGTGATTATGAACCAGAACTCCCAAATCTACTGGAATTATGCATACATACTATATGGAAATAAATATTTGATATGTTTCTAATACCAATATAGGAAAAAGTTCAGATACTGAATATTTGTAGCTTCAGCAGGATGAACACTTTTTTAAAATTTATTTAATATTTTAGGATGTCACTTTAAATATGAGAGAAAAATTTACCCTTATCATGGGCAGATACCTTGGCTTTTTGTATGTTGATCTAGCCACATCATTATATTGCTACTTGAAGTTGATTTTTTGGGTAGTCAACTACCAAAAACAATTAAATGTTTTATGTCCTAGGATCAGACACAAGCTAATTTTTTTAATGTGGAATTGGAAAAAATTAAAGCATTTTTTAGGAATTCTGCTAGATTATGAGTTTATGATAGCTGACATATACATTTGTTATTGAATTTAATAAGTGCTAGACACTGAATACAGCTCTGGAAATACAAAATTGGCTAATACTGATTCCTATACTTAAAAAGTTGAGCACCTAACTCAAAGGGAAAGCAAAGTCATACAGTCCGAAGAATCACACAACACTAAAAATACCTTTGAAGAAGCTTGAGAAAAATGCTAAGGGAGCCCAGGAAAGGGAAAACAGTTGAGTAGGGGCATTTGAAAAGGCTTCCCAGAGTGATATTTGGATTGGAACTTCCCCTGCCCCCTTTTCTTTGAATTTCCTCAGAAAGCCAGTTATTTCATACCTAAAGAATATCAAATGCCAAAAATTTCATTATAATGTCCCTTCACTTTGGCACTGTAAAAGGATGTTCACTGCTTGGGAGCATTGCCAAAAGACAAAGGACTGTAGAATAGCTCCTGTGGAAATTTTATGGTTGCTTTGGAGTCACGTTTTTTAAGGCTTTTTATCTTGCCAACTTCTTTCCCATTTTAACAATTTCTATTGTTTAGGAAACTATTTTGGGTACAAAATTGCACTGACTCAGAGCTATGTAGTCACTAAACTCCTAAAGCTTACTTTTCTAATTTACTTTCTATTAATAACTGGGCCATTTATGGTGGAGGCATTTTTAGAACCACCTGAAATAGAATAAGTCCCATGAAACACTGCTTTTTTGAATGAGCAGTATCTGATTAGAATGATTTACTTTCTTTGAAAAGTTCTGATAGTCTTAGTAGTAGTAGAGCACTAATTGTGAGATTCCAGTTTTAACTTTTTTTTTTTTTATGTAAGTCCTGACTGAGTCACAAGTGAATAGAAAGACACAACTTTCATTTTCCATGTGAAGTTAATAAGAATGGAAACATAATTGAGGAGGATTTAAAAATAACGAAAACAAATGAACAAAACCCAACCAAGCACATTGATGATTAACTTTGAATATTCAGTATCTCTTTTAAGAAAACAGAAGGTAAGGGACTATATTTTGAATGACCTACATTGGCCATCTACTTGCCCACAGTGTCAGGACCCAACTACATGAAGTTTCGTGATGTCAAGAGAGTTTAATTGTTCCTTCTGAATGTATTGGTCTCCCACAACCAAATGGAAATGAAGTGGAAAAAAAAAAAGTAAATACAGGAACTAAAAACCCAATTATTAATTTCAAACTGTGAAATTCCTATAAGCTTCTTTTCTTCTTTTCACTGATTTTATAATGGTTCACAATTTTCCTGTGTGGGACCAGTAATTCTGCTTTGCTCACCTAATTTAAACAGTACCATTTGACATTTTGGGGTTATCTGATAATGGAGTCAGCCAGGCAATCAGCTTTAGTATTATGCATTTCATGACTGAAAGGGGAAAAAAAAAATTAAAAGACAGGCTGGCTTGGTTTAATTTCATTGGATATACACATTTTTCCAATGCAAAGCAGTATTAGTGATGGAAAGTAGGTTATACATGGCTAGTTTGCTAATAAGGAAAAGTATATATTTTTTCCAAAAATGACAATACAAATGAATGAAACTTCAATACCTGCAAAGTCGCAAAATTCTTGGTCTTTATGTGTCTCTTGATTTCTAGTAATAGATTCATTAGAGGATGAGAGAAACATCAAAAGATTATGGATATTAAAATAGGTGATTCGTAAAAGAGTAAATAGCAACAGATTAAAAAGAGGTGGTATTCATATTCTCTTTGGGAAGGGAAAGGGAAGGAGAGGAAGTGAGTCTCAGCACAGTTTAAATGGGTAATAGGGCATGTTCAGAAGTGCTGTGCAGTGGCATTTAATGAAATTCTAAACTCTACCTCCTCTCATTAAGTTGATTCATGAAGTCAGTAACAGGGGAATAACTGGCAAGGGCAGCCTGCTGTGAAAATGACCACATGTCCCACATCCATCAGTTTAACCTCTGAAAAAAGGACCTAGAAAATGCAGACTCTTATGGGTCTTCCTCATCTCTTTTCATGCTATTATTGCTCCAGGATTTTCTGTGAGTTTAGCACTTGCTTGCTACCCTCCTTGCTTGAGTAGGCACTCCAAAACGTAGATATTCCTCCTGAAAGGGCCCAAATTCTCCTGTTCCTTTGTTATGTTTCATGAGCTCAAAACTGAACGAGTTCACAAAGGAAGAAATGACGCCAGCTTTTCTCTGGTGAAATTGGGAGAGTGATGATAAATTAGAGGCAGATGAAAATTTGAAACTGAAATGATTTTTATCTTGTATAGCAATGGCTTAAATAATACCTGAAGTAAGAGATTTAATGAAGCTAGTATTTAGCCCCTGAAACTCGAAGTTATTATTTTTTTTAAATTTACCACCTTTTGTTACTCCGAGCCTAGCTATTTTCATTTAACAGTAGCTAAATGACACTATCTTCAGGAAATTACAAATTTTTATGGTCAAGATCTTTTCAGTGAAGTAACCATGAATCCTAATCTTCTCCCCATTTTTTCCAGGCCTTAGAAAGAGATTAAGTACCTGTTCAGTTAACTGATTTATTTCCCCTCTTCAGGGCCGCAAAAAGGAACTCTCTGAAGAAGAAAATGTAATGACCCAAGGTCCCTGTCTAAAAGAACATGGGGATTTATGAGATTGAACAGAAAGGATTTTCTTTTCATCCAATGAGCTGTTCTTGTTTCCAATGGCATTTATTCCCAGGAACAGAACTCCACATAACTTTTCCTGATATCTCTAAAATAATTTTGGGGAATATGCTTCTGGTATAATTCAAAAACAGAAGAATTTCTTAGATATTTTTATGAGATTTTTTTTAAATGAGTGATTTGGAAGTGTATTAATAGAAAGAATATAACAACATAGAATTGAAGAGATACAGTTCTGCCTGAGGTTGATCTCTAGAAATGGTCAAAACAATGAGGAGAGCACATGCAAACGTAGTCCCCATATTGGCAGAATACCCATACTCACATATATTCCCACATCAGTAGGAAGTAGGGAGGTAGGCTAAAGTCCAGGACACTATCCCAAAATGGCTAGCTGAATGATTATCTTAATTCAAGCAAAATTTTATTAGATATCAATGGTTGTATTTCCCCAAACCTTAGCAGCTTAAACAAAAATGTTTATACCTCGTAATTTCTATGGGTCGGGAATTTGGGAGTGGATCAATTTGGTTATTTGAGCTCATAATTTCTTATGAAATTATAGTTAAGATGCCAGTAGGAGCTGCAGTCCTCTGAATTCTTGAGTGGGGCTAGAGGATCCCCTTTCAAAGTGGCTCATTCACACACCTGAAAGGTAGTGCTGGCTGTTTTCCGGAATGTGATAGCTCCTTGCCCAAAGAACACCTCTATAAGGATACTTGAGGGACCTGCTATTGTGGCAGCTGGCTTCCTCCAAAACAAGTGATCTAAGAAGAGAGGTAGGCAGATGTCACATGTCTAAGTCTTACTTTTGAAGCCGAATACTAATCAAAGTGCTTTCTTATTTAAGAATTGGGAGTTGCCTAAAAGGTGAGCGTAGGAACAAATCTGTGCCATGGTGAACAAACAGAAGAGAGAATTCAAGTTTCTGTGAACAATGCAGCCCGTATGTAAATATTAAGCATGTACTTCTTTTCTTTATGTTACGCTGTGAACTTACCTTTATATTATCTACCTCAGAGAAAATCAGCAGCACTGGTAATCCAAAATCAATTAAAAATACATTATATATTGGAGGGAGAGTGGGGAGAAATTGCCATTTTAATTATGTCTGGTCAAATTGCAATTAGTTTGTGTTCTCTGAGAACACACCTGTTAAAAGAGATGGCCCAAATGAAGCAGTCAGGATGTGGGAACGTAGATTGAATTTTCAAAGTTTCTTTAGAAAAACTACAATGATTTTTATACCTATACAGTAGTGAAGATTAAATCCTTTCTTATTGTGATTAACTTGTAGGCAAAATTGTAATATACTATATGTGGTCTTATATCTTTATGCCTTTTCTAGAATGTTGATAATGTAATTTCAGCATTGGTTAAATTTGAGTCTTAGTGTTTGAACTTTAGAAAAAGAAGAAACCGATAAATTGGATTAGACAAGGGAGATAAAATGGAAGGCAAAGTATGACTAAAGATTTTGAAAATGAAACCCCTAGAGAGATAAAGGAAGCTGAGGGACAGTCCATATGCCCTTTAGAACTATACTCCTGTCTATCAGAAGTAAGGCAGCTAAACCTTGTAACAAGGGATCTGCTGATCTGGGCTTTGTTTCAGTATGTGCCTTTGGGAAGCAGTTAAAATCCCTGAGTTATAGACCCAAAAAGTATTTTGCATTTGAATGGAGACTCATTCATTAGTTTCACTCATTTAGCCAATATATGGGACATCTTTTCATGTCAAGTGACTGTTATTATTTTTGGTCTCTCACATTCATAATAACTACAACCAATTTGTAAAATCATCCTGCTCTTTCTAAAAAAGATGAGATGAGAAATAAAAATTAATTGCACATTGTCAATTAGTGCTAATTAAGCTATGTATAATATAAATTTCTCTTTTTAATGAGTTTGTCTTTATTTTAGTTTTATGAAAATGAAATATATTTTTTTCCAAGGTTTTCTCATTAGTGCTTATGATCTTGTCCCTTCAATTCAATTTCCTATAAGGTCTTCAACACAAAGAAGAAGACAAAGCTTTTACACAAAGGTTTTGAGGAGCCAATTACAGGTCGAATATGGATACCTTTGAGCACATGATTCCTCTATAAAAAGATCCTTTCTTCTTCCAAAGAAGTTATTTTTTCATATAGATAAATATGTTCCTGGGATCTAAATCAAAATACTATGTATACTCTATGTGAACCCAAGGAAAGTACATCCTTCTTGTTCACTGGCAATACTGCTGCAGATTTCAGGCATCCTGGAAAGTTAGAAACACGTGCTCACAAACTAGGTGTGGGTGTGAAACTTAGTGTTGAAACAATTAACTAATTTCTCCAGGAATGAAACTTCTCCCCCCCTCCTTTTTTTTTTTTTTTTTGCATGATCTCCAAAATGAAAAAAAGAAATCTCTAGTATCCTCCTTTCCAACCATCCATTGTGTAGAAGTGACTTAAGAGGGTTAATGAGACAAAACTTCCTCTTTGCTCTCTCTCTGAATTTTCATAGTATAGCAAAAATAGTCAATTTTACAAATTTCATTCATTTATTTGCCACATCTTCTTGGGTAAGTATAATCAGGAAACCACCTTGAGCATTGGATTTCTGTTGAAGCCATTTAAATGAAGAAATAATCTTAATGATTTAAAGTGCTCCAAGCTATTAAAAAAAAAAAAAAAAGTTTGTGCCCTTAGGTCAAATGCTTAAAAACCAATTGCTATACATATGGTCAATATATAATTTGTCTTCAAAGTCTATAGAAAAGGAAGAATTGAACTTTTATTTGGAGGAACAGAATTGAACTCTTATAGGAAATCTTATGGGAAATCTTATGGGAAATCATGTAAGTTTTATACTATTTGAAAACATATTATGTGGAAAATTAGGGAAGAGAAGTAAAAAAAAAAAAGGGTAACTAATTTTAAATTAGAAACCAATTTAATATATTTCCAAATTAATTTCTAATTCCCTGGAAGGCTAATGCACTATTGATTTAGAGGGGAAAAAATGAAAGTTATAGAAACAGTCGTCCTTTTTCTTCCCCAGAGTGAATTATATTTGATGGTAAATCAATATATTTTATATTGAAAATTATTAGAATGTCTGTCTCTCAAAATGTTTCATTATAAAGAACAAAAAAATATTATGAACTCACAGATGTGAGGCAAAATTTGTACCTGTTAAAATTGGTGATAATGTTTCAGGTGTGGTTCAGTTTGAAGTCAAGCATGTCAAAATATTAAGATCATATATGTAGAAAATTAAGCTCATGGATATGGTCCTTCTTGTGTTTCTCTGTCATATAATATAATACATGAATACCTTAAAAGTGAAGTAGACTACAAGCTTTCTCTCTGATGAGTCGTATCTTGATAAAAATTGGTAGATTCACTTTTATTTTATTTTTTTGAATATTAAATCGTTTATTGATTACACATGATAATGGATGATACTCAAGATTTAATCCCATCTATAAATTTTATCTGATACCATAATTCAATTTAGATATATTGCATAGGATGTGCCAACAATCATATTAATAACCAAATAAACTCCAGGACTTTGCTTGGGTGACCTTTTAATGGTGAACTCCAGGTCACAACACATTAACTGTCAGTTCAACTACACCAAGGTTTGTGGAGACAATGGCTTCTGTGCCCAAGCAGGTTGCAAATAAATTTCGAATGGAACCTGGCATCTAACTTCACACTATTGGGGTAGTATACCAAGATGGCTTCAGAGTAGACTAACTTTACACAGCACATTCAAAAAAAAGACACATTTATTCATCGTCATGATCAGACTATTACATTTAACAATCAACAGCATGGATGCAAAAGAAAAAATCTACATTAAAATCCTTTGTTGGAATGCTTTACACTTTCCACAGAACAGAAACTAAAATAACCTGTTATACAATTAGTCACAAATACAGTCCTCGAGTTTTTTTGCCCATACACATGAGTATTGTCTAAAACATGTCTTTTTTGTAGCAGCTAGGCCCTGCCACCACTGTGCTTGGCTGAGTTCACAAATCTGTTGTAACCTGTAGCTTCCCTGTCACTTCTCTGGCTCTCCTCTCCTGCTAAGCTTTGTTTCCTGGCAGTAATTAAAACCTTCTGCCACTGCCATAGCTGCTGCTGCTGCTGAAACCACCATAGCCACCTTGGTTTAATGGTTTGGCGAAGTATTGGCCTCCACCACCATAAGGGCCAGAACTTCTGCCTCCAAAATTGCCTCCTTTCATGGGTCCAAAATTTGAGGATTGATTGTTGTAATTGCCAAAATCATTATAGCTTCCGCCACCTCCAAAGTTGCTTCCATCATTACCAAATCTGTTATAGCCATCCCCACTGCCACCATATCCACCACCACCTCGACTGCCACCAAAGCCACCTCGACCACTGAAGTTTCCTCCATGACCAAAGTTGTCATTCCCACCAAAATCACCTCCACGACCACCACCAAAGTTTCCAGAACCACTTCGACCTCTTTAGCTGGATGAAGCACTAGCCATCTCTTGCTTAGAGAGCGCTTTCCTTACTTCACAGTTGTGGCCATTCACAGTATGGTAATTTTGAATGACAATCTTGTCTACAGAATCATGGTCATCAAATGTTACAAAAGCAAAACCCCTCTTTTTGCCACTGCCTTGGTCAGTCATGATCTCAATCACTTCGATTTTCCCATACTATTCGAAATAATCTCTTAGATGATGTTCTTCAGTGTCTTCTTTAATGCCACCAACAAAAATCTTTTTCATAGTTAAGTGGGCACCAGGTCTTTGAGAATCTTCAGAGACAGCCCTCTTTGGTTCCACAACTCTTCCATCCACCTTGTGTGGCCTTGCATTCATGGCTGCATCCACCTCCTCCACAGTGGCATATGTGACAAACCCAAAGCCTCTGGAGCACTTGGTGTTCGGATCTCTCATTACCACACAGTCTGTAAGTGTTCCCCATTGCTCAAAATGGCTCCTCAGACTCTCAACGGTTGTTTCAAAGCTCAGACCTCCAATGAAGAGCTTCCGCAGCTGTTCAAGCTCTTTGGGAGACTCTGAGTTAGACATGACCGCGGTGGGAGGGGAGACTTTAACGATGCTTACTCGGTGGTGTCCACGGGCAGAAAGGAGTAATCTAACGAACGTATCTCGGTATATTCATTTTTAATTAAATAATTTGAAGTATAAATCTTTGTTTTGAAATTTTTATTTTTTTAATTTTTTTTTATTTTTTATAAACATATATTTTTATCCCCAGGGGTACAGGTCTGTGAATCACCAGTGTTTTGAAATTTTTCAGAGACCTATTTTATTTTTTGGATGTGGGAAGTACGGGAAGTTCTGAGTTTAAAAATCTTTACTATTTTTCCTTTCTTTTTGTTTAAATATTCACATGTTCCATTTTTAAAAGCAGGAGAAAAAACTTATGTCACAAGTCCTTTTGTATGAAAACCGAGTTTAAAAAAAAAAACAACTATCTGCTACTGTATCTTATCAAATATCAAATTACTTAACCTTTCACTTTGGGCACACCAGAATCTTCTTTGCAGGTATCAGTTGTGTCTATTCTGTGCAAAATTTTTCCTTTCATTGCTCATAAGGCCCACATCACTGCTCTCCAGCCGTACTGGCTTCCTTTCTGTCCCTGAAAGGTATCTGGAATAGTCCTGTCTCCAGGTCTTGGCACTTGTTATTTCCACTGGTAAATCTTTTTCAACAAAAATTATGTTGGCTAATTCCTCCACATTCATCAGCTATTTTTACTAATGTCCCAGTGTATGTAAGGGCTTTCTCAACTTCCTTATTTAGTAATTTTATCCTCTCCCAGAACTCCTTTTCTTCCCGGTTTAATTTTCTCCACTTAATTGCTTACCTTTTATTTTATTTTATTTTACTTTATTATTTTTAAAGATTTACGTATTTATCTGAGAGAGAAAGAGAGTGCAGGCTTGTGTGTGAGAGGGTGGGCAACAACCAGGAGAAGGGACACGGGGAGAGAAAGGGACAAGCAGACTCTGCTGAGTGGGGAGCCTGACTGGGGAGTCCAATTTGGGGGTCAATCTCGTGATCCTGAGATCATGACCTGAGCAGAAATCAAGAGTTGGGAGCTTAACTGACTGAGCCACGCAGGCTCCTTCCCATTTATTTTAATGTACCTTGTGCTTATTCATTTATGGATTTTCTTTTTTCACTGAACTGTAAGCTTTATTAAGGAAAAGAACTTCTGTCTGCTTTGCTGATTGCCTTATTTCCAGATTTACAATAAAGTTTATCACATAGGGAAGGGTGCCAAAATATTTGCTGAATATTGTTGAATGAATAGGCATCAAAATATCTGAACTATTTGTTCAATTCTGAACTTTTTAAAGGCCATAAATGCAATTCTTGTTTGAATTACTTTATGCAGCAGAAAAAATTAGTAGTTTTCTGGTAAGTTAACTTACAAATACACAATGAGTTTACTGAATATGCAAACACTTCATTTGCTCTGAGGAATTGGAGAAACGTAATTTCTAGATGAAAAGAAGGAAAATGTATCTTGTCTAGTTTTTAATTTGCTTTCTCTTAAATAGCCTAGGTTCTGCATAGTCTTTTGATATATACTGATAATATTGATACAGTCTATGTCACTCACTTTACTTGAGTTGTGCTATATTATTACCTTGTTGTTTTAGGATATGTAATGTTAACTGCCGAGAACTCACACCCCTTGCTTCTTGCCCCACCCCTGCCCTGACTCCTCATTTAGTCTGATTACTTTTTAAGAGTCTACTTTGGCCAGACAAAATTGAAACAGTATCTTTTTTTTTTAAGGTTTTATTTATTTATTTTTTACAGAGAGAGAGGGGGAGACAGAGAGAAAGCTTGTGCCCACAAGGAGGGGGAGCAGCAGAGAGAGAAGCAGACACCCCGCTGAGCAGGAAGCCCAATGTGGGGCTCCATCCCAGGAAACCTTGATCCCAAGACCCTATGATCATGACCTGAGCTGTAAGCAGACACTTAACCGACTGAACCCCACCGGGGGCCCAGTATCTTGATAGAAGGTAATCCCCAGAATCTTCTGTCCCTACAAATTTTCAGGTTTAAATCTTGGAATCCCAGGCTTGGTTGAACCACACATCATGTCACAGTTTGGTGCTGTCTGTCAGTAATGACTCCTCCACTAGCTCACTTTCCATCTGTGCTTTCACCTCCTTGGGATTTATCTCAGTCTTCAGCTTTGGCTCTCTCTGAGCTACTGAGTTAATCATTTTCCATTTGAAAATGTATCTTCCTTTCCTTTCAAAATAGATACACGATTTTCAAAGCAGAGCCTCCTGACCAGATCCGGGCCCCAGGATGTTTTCTAGAAAAGCGTTCTCATGAGCAGCCCCTCTGGCTTGCATTATTCAATCCTTACAGATGAGAATGATATATTCTTGTTCCGAAGCTCTTCAAAGTTCAGATTTAAATGCAAAATCTGGATTGGTTTTATTCCTGTAGTTTCAGTTATGACTGTTTTAACTGAATGTGACCTAATCATCAACACACAAAACCATCTGCAGCTTCTTAGTGCCTGGAAAGACCAGTCTCAGCTGTTGCATTCCTTTTGATGGGTCTGTGCACCCTCTCTTTATATCTAAAGCCTTCGTATGCAACTTTCTGTTCCTCCTTTTTATTGTTCAGCTACCTTTGAGGCATATGGCTGTGACAGGAACATTTTCTAAGCTTTTCTCTTTCTGGTGAGGACAGAGCTGGTTCCATGCTGTCTGTGATTTGACTGAACTCTGTGATTTCACTCTCACACACACTTTCTGCCTCTGGCTCTTCAGATTCATGAGTTAACCATTTAATACCAACTATTTTAAAGACCATTTATCCATTAATTTTGCATGCATTATTTACTACCTAATCACTTTAACTCATTCCGGAACACTTGGATGCCTAGGCATGTCGTTCAAGGTTAAGACTTGAGTCTGACTTTGAAGAAAGTATGTATGCCTCTTTCTCTTCAGCTTTCTCCTCTCAAGTTGTTAATTGTTGGCACACCAGGGTGGCTCAAGCAGCTGTCTCAGGCTCGGGTCATGATCCCGGAGTCCCGGAACTGAACCACGTCCAGCCCTACATTGAGCTCCACATCTGGCTCCCTTCTCAGCAGGGAGTCTGCTTCTCCCTCTGCTCCTCACCCCACTCCTGCTCACTCTCTCTCTCTCTAATAAATAAATAAAGTCTTGAATAAAATAAAATTGTTAGTTGTTGAGGAGAAAAAACTTGTTTGCTGTACAAGAGATGTCTGTGAATTATAGTTTCCTCAACTCAGTTTTAAAAAGGATTTCTATCTTGTTCTTTCTCCAGCTCCTTTAGGTGTAGGGTTAGGTTGTGTACCTGAGACCTTTCTTGTTTCTTGAAAAAGGCTTGTACCGCTATATATTTTCCTCTCAGGACTGCCTTTGTTGTGTCCCACAGATCCAGTGCTCCATGTAATACATGCCCTCCATAATGCCCACCACCAGGTTCACCCAACCCTCCACCCCATACCCCTCCAAAACCCTCAAATTGTTTTTCAGAGTCCACAGTCTCTCATAGTTCATCTCCCCCTCCAGTTTCCCCCAACTCACTTCTCTTCACCTCCCCACGTCCTCTGTGTTATTCCTTATGCTCCACAAATAAGCAAAACCATTTGATAATTCTCTCTCTCTGCTTGATTTATTTCACTCAGGATAATCTCCTCCAGTCCTGTCCATATTGATACAAAAGTTGGGCATTCATCCTTTCTGATGGAGGTAAATATTTTGAGAGACTTGGCTTTGAGATAGAACTGAAACATTCAAGGAAAATTGAAATATTGAAAAGCATTTGAAGTTATAATAAAATTGCTATTATATTAGCTAAACTTTAAGGTGTAGAAGCTAAAAATTACAATGTACTGGATAAGGGTCAAATAGGACAAGCACAACTAGCATACAGTACAAATGAGAACAGATATTTTTTTCTTTATGATTCTTATAAGATTTCAAAAAATGTGCTTATCTGAAAGTGGGTAACTCATTTTGAATTTTTATGCCATTATAAAAGAAAATGAGTCATGTTTGTTTTGTACAAACATATAATTATTGATGTATTCTTTGTATTCCAGTTTTAAGTATTTGAAATCCATCCTTAGGATTATCTATTTGTCATTTCTTCCACTTTCTGGGTTTAGTAAAAAGGAATAAAGAAAGACAGAGAGAGGGACGGAGGGAGGGAGAAAGATTATCTTCTGTATTTAGATGTAATTTGTGAAATGTTTAACTTGTCAGGATTCTAACAGTGCAAGCACCCGGAGTAAAGGTAACTGGAATCAGGCATAGCATTCTAGGTAAATGCAAGGAGAGCTGAAGAAATTTGAACTCTTATAAATATAGATTATAGATATATAGCTAACTTTCAGTGTATTCATGTTCATTCCTCAGTGCAGCATTCTTGTTGAGAGACTGAATTGAATCTTTGGTCACCTTGAGACATAGATATAGCAGAATTAGATTGTTAAGACAAATAACCAATAATCAAAGTGGTTTGAAATTTATACCATTATTTTACTTTTCCCTTTTGCTCCTGAGTTCCCATGCTCACCCCATGATGCAAATACTTTTGCTTTAATCAATCTTCTGTCTTCTACAAAACAAAGCCTCACTCTTTTGTAATGTAAAGTCAAAATTTATCTTGCCAAGAGGATTGAATATGTTCTAATTTGGGCTACATCTTTTAGGTGTGTCTATAAATAGCTCTACCATTTGTGAAAGATTTGACTAGTCTCTAAAGTCATTGAACAATTAAATCAAATTAGTTCAATCTATAAATGTAGTGGTATAATGAAAAGAAAATGTTCTCTGTTAATCAGTAATTTTAGATTAGAATTCAGACTCTGCTCCTTGCTGGCTTTATAGCTTTGGCCAAATTACTTAAACTCTCTGAGCTGGTTTCATCATGTATAAAAAAGAATTATAATACTTAACAGCTGTGTTAAGAGTACAAAATGAGATAAAATATGTAAGAGGGGTCTATAACACTGGTAGGTACTTATTATATAGTACTATATATATAGTACTATATAAATATATATATATATATATGGTATTATAAATAGATGTTATTTTTCCCTTTGTTTTATACTAGAATCCATTCTCCAACACACACACACACACACACACACACACACACACACATGCACGTTGTTTTATTAATCTATTTAATTAATTTACTACTAATAATTAAAATAATTAATTTATTGGTTAAGTAAATTAAAATGGTCAAACTAATTGTGTATGTGAAGAAACTCCGTATATTTCCTCTGTGTGGACATGACTTACTTGTACTGATACCAAATCCATTTAATAATGTTTAATGTAGGGGCGCCAGGGTGGCTCAGTGGGTTAAAGCCTCTGCCTTCAGCTCGGATCATGGTCCCAAGGTCCTGGGATCGAGTCCCACATCGGGCTCTCTGCTCCGCAGAGAGCCTGATTCCTCCTCTCTCTCTGCCTGCCTCTCTGTATACTTGTGATCTTTGTCTGTCAAATAAATAAATAAAATCGTTAAAAAAATAATGTTTAATGTAAAATTATTTAATGATAGCAAATGTAATAATACTATATGTTGCATCATTAAATTATACCCTCCCATGAACTAACTTTCATCAGTTCAATTCAGAAACTTTCCTTCCTAAAAAGAAGGCTTTACAAAAATTCTGGGCAACTTAATAACTTAATATTTTGAAAAGCTTTTCTGTAATTTCCAATAAATCCAAAAGTTTTCATAAATCTGTGAACAGTGGCAAAAGCCACAATAAAAGATATGAGAAATGTCTGCCCATGATGAGTTCTTCCTATTGTGTTTTTTCTTGTTAGCTTTCATAGGAATGGTCTCAGTTTTTTAATAATAAAAACATTTTTTTAGATAATAAGATTATAAAAAATATGTAGCATAATATAACAATATGTCAAAAATGTAACCACCTGTCACTAATGGTAACCAGTACCAGCATTTTGTGAGCAACACCTTAGCCCCTGTTGTTGATAATAATGGTAATGGGACAGAGTGTTACTTAAAAAGTCTTTGTGAATGTTCCTTTGCTTGAATTTTGCTTGGATCAAGATATTGCTTAACATCCAGGATGTTGTTGATGCATATCATATTGTGGCTCCGATGAGATTGTGATTGTCATTAATCTCTGCTTCTATTTAATTTTCATTATTTTAACAGTGAAAGGGAGCTGCAGTTCCCGGTGGGATAGGTTCTCTTAGTCATAAAATCATTAAGTAAATAAACCTTTAAAATAATAAAATGACTTTTATACCTGTGATTTTTCTGTTAGGTCCTGACTAAATACTAAAGTATTTAGCTTTTCCTTTTTCCCTTATTGAAATAATGTTTGATTTATCTTTCTTATATATATATTCTCTCATTCAAGGAATTTGTTCTTAATTTTATTTATCAATTTTACTAATTTTCTTTTTATTAATACATGAATTTCAGATTTTCTTATTTAGCAGTAACATTTGTAACCTATGGGTACTGTTCAATTTATCTATGGCTTATGGGTTTAAATGTGTAGCAATTTCAACACTATTTTGCAGTTATTTCTGTAGTTTTAAAATGGTTTTTCTCTTGACCTAATAGTTCCCTCTCTTTTATTTATTTATTTGACAGAGAAAGACACAATGAGAGAGGGAACACAAGGGTATGTGGGAGAGAGAGAATCAGGCTACCCATGGAGCAGGGAGCCCGATGTGGAACTCAATCCCAGGACCCCTGGATCATGACCTGAGCAGAAGACAGAGACTTAACGACTGTGCCACCCAGGTGCCCCTAATATTTCCTTTTAAAAATATTTCTAATTAGTTGTTTTTGTTAGTATTTTGTTCTTTATTTTTTTGATTCCTATCTCCTATTTCCCCCAGCTCCCTACCTATCTCCCCTCTGGTGACCATCAGTACGTTTTCTATAGGTAAAGGTCTGTTTCTTGATTTGTGAGTGTGTGTCTCTATCTTTTTCTCCTTTGCTCCTTTGTTTTGTTTCTTAAATTCTACCTATGATTGAGATCATGTGGTGTTTTATTTCTCTGACTGACTTATTTTTTTATTTAAAGATTTTATTTATTTGACAGAGATCACAAGTAGGCAGAGAGGCAGGCAGAGAGAGAGGTAAGCAGGCTCCTTCCTGAGCAGAAAGCCTGATGCGGGGCTCGATCCCAGGACACTGTGATCAGAGGCTTAACCCACTGAGCCACCCAGGTGCCCCTCTCTGACTGACTTATTCCACTTAGTATTATACTCTCTAGATCCATATGCTGTTGTAAATGGCAAAATTTCATTCTTTTTTATACTGAATAATATTCAATTATGTATATATACCATATCTTCTTTATCTAGTCAATGGATGGACACACGGGCTGCTTCCATAGTTTGGTTATTGTAAATAATGCTCCACTCTAAACACAGGGGTGCATGCATCCCTTTACATTAGTGTTTTTGTACTTTGGGGGGTAAATACCAGCAATGCAATTCCTGGATTGTAAGGTAGTACTTTTTTTAAATTTTAATTCCTCAGTGGCTACACCGTTTTGCATTCCCACCAACAGTGCATGAGTACACCATCTCCTTACCAACACTTATTGTTTCTTGGGTTGTTGATTTTTTTTTTAAAGACTTAATTTCTTTGACGAAGAGAGAGAAATCACAAGTAAGCAGAGAGGCAGGCAGAGAGAGAGAGGGGAAGAAGCAGGCTCCCTGTGGAGCAGAGAGCCCCATGCGGGGCTCGAATCCAGGACCCTGGGATCATGACCTGAGCCGAAGGCAGAGGCTTTAACCCACTGAGCCACCCAGGCGCCCCTTGTGTTGTTGATTTTAACCGTTCTGACAGTTGTGAGGTGAGTTTGTAGTTTTTATTTACATTTCCCTGATGATGAGTGGTTTTCATGTGTTTGTTGGCCATCTGTATTTCCTCTCTGAAGAAGTGTCTGTTCATGTCTTCTGCCCATTTTTAACTGGATTATTTGTTTGATTAATTGGCCAGTGTATTACTATGTGGTTAGTAAAATCTTTGTGTTATTTCCAGATCTTTTTATATTTTTGAGAATTTTTTCAGAGAAAATTATTAAATTTATTATTAATTTTTAAAGTTTAAAAATTGGAGACTTTGAAAATAATGTTCTATTTGCATCAGAAAGCATATTAAGTCTTCCAATACCATTGCAATGCTGTGATGTTCATCCTTACACATTTTCTATAGTATTTGTTGTGAACATTTAAATAGTGTGTTATTTATCAGCAAATATTTACATCTCCTGTATTACATGTCAGGCATTTTTGTAGGTGCTTCACAAACACTTATCATATAAACACTATTGTTATATTCACTTTACAATGGAAGAAACTGAAGTGTAGAGACATTAAATGATTTGCTAGAACAAAGATAAATCTGTATTTAGATCTTAGTTATGGTTGTCTAACTATATAATTTGTTCACTTAAGCGCATTATTATAGATTGTATCTTTCATCATTATAGTGTCTCATTCTTTAACTAAATGTTACATTAGATCAAATGTCATCTGGTATTAATACTATAGCTATTTCCCGTCTACTTCACATGCTTTTATATAGTAATTCATTGATTAGCTTTCTGGGCTACTTTAATTCAATCTGGGTTTTTAGATTTCATGAATGAAGGAATTGGTTTGTTTGTTGACTACAGTAATGTAGGATGTATATCAATGCTTTGTCTCTTAGGCTTAATATACACAAATGTTGACACAAGAACATTCTAAATGTTATTTGCATATTTGAGTTTATTTCTTTAATAACATTTTATGATTTTGATCTTACTTTCCTTTTTTGCCATTTGTTGAGTTTTGACTTCTATTCATTTTTAGATCTTCTGCCCTTCTTATTCTTGTCCCAAGTAAATTAGAGAACATAAAATTTGGCTTTATTTCTATTTATAGATAAATTCATGAATGTTAATAACATTTTCTTTTTTTTTTTTTTAAAGATTTTATTTATTTATTTGACAGAGAGAGATCACAAGTATACAGAGAGGCAGGCAGAGAGAGGGAGAAGCCGGTTCCCTGCTGAGCAGAGAGCCTGATCCCAGGATGGCTCGATCCCCAAACCCTGGGATCATGACCTGAGCCGAAGACAGAGGCTTAACCCACTGAGCCACCCAGGTGCTCCATTAATAATATTTTCATTCCATTGATATTTTTGCATCCCATGAGAGGTTTGAAAATTAATATAAGTAAACTTTCTTGACTCTCTTTTTCTGTCTCCCTCTAGGTTATGGCTGGCATATGACAATAGTAATAATACTGTTTATTATGACAATGCTGATATTGATGTTGAATGTCATTTTTCCTTAGGCTTTCCCCTGTTCTGATGGTATTTGACATATCAGTGAGAGTTCAGTTACTTCATCATTTGGCTTTCATTATTCTGCTTATGAATCAGTAGCACATTTTCGTTCCCCAAGTTCTTGTTTTGAGTTTCTCATCTCACTAAGATTCATCTCCAGGTCTTTCCTTTTTAAGGTTAGAAGCTATGGCAGAATAATGTAAGATCCTTTGATTATTCAGACATTTTAGTCTACAGAGCCCCAACCAAATAAAGGATTTTGCTATGCACGCTTGTTTCCATCTATATTTTGAGTTGTCATGCTCCTCAACAGAATTTCATTTTCTTTCGTTTGCTTGAGGTATGAATAGGTCATTTTGAATTTCTTCCTCTTATTTTCTGCCCATTATTCCATAATCTCAATGAAATGAAATGTATACCACTTTCCAGCATTCTCACTTTTTTTTGATATCATATGCCTCAGTTAGTATGATTATAAATTATATTTATCCATGGATTTGGAACAATAGGTTTGTAAATATTCCATAGTTTCTTATTTTCTTACTGTATTTATTATTTTTTTCATCTCAAAAAGCTTCAGAGAGAGAAATTATAAAAACTGTACTCTGAGGGGCGCCTGGGTGGCTCAGTGGGTTAAAGCCTCTGTCTTTGGCTCAGGTCATGATCCCGGGGTTTGGGGATCGAGCCCCGCATCAGGCTCTCTATTCCACAGGGAGCCTGCTTCCTCCTCTCTCTCTGCCTGCTTCTCTGCCTACTTGTGATCTCTGTCTGTCAAAATAAATAAATAAAATCTTAAAAAAAAAAAACTGTACTCTGAGATATTTTGTGCAAGTCCTTTGACTATTTTATATTATATTCTATGTTAGTATTTGAAAATAACTTTAAGACTAAATTTTAAGTACTCATATTATCAAGTATGAATTCAACTATTATAATTATTAATTTTTAAAGATCTCAAACATCAAGAAGTAGAATAGCCTTAGAAATTGGAAACAATTTATCATTCATTAGGTTGTTGCTTCATTAGGCTAGCCATTAGTTAACATTAAGAATGCATATGTGGCAATGATCTAATTATGCCTCATAGTATAAAGAGAAACACCACACAAAGATATTTAGATCACAATGCCTGTGCTTTCTTTTACTATTTTCTATTACACCTCTGTTTTAAGTGACTCATGGATAAACCTGTCATTATTTCTTGTGGAAAATATGTTTAGAATATGCAAGTTAGGAACCATACTTTCTCCTTCCACCCACAGTATTCAATTAAATTTTTATTTACCTCTTTGTTTTATTGAGGCAGCAACAGAATGATAATGAATAGTGGCTCCTGAGTACTTACTTCATTACCAGGTAGTGGTAGAGGATTGGCATAGAGAAGGGGCAGTTTATACTATCTCTTATCTGAATGGTCTGGCAGATTCTACAATCTGGCATTCCCATTCCTGATGGTAGTTAGAAACTAAACACAGCATTACAAAAACACAAAAACAAACAAAAAATGAGTTTTACATTACCTTATGTAAGTGTGATAAGTAAAACTTATCTGTATACTCAGGCTATGTTGACCTGGGACAATTTTTCTATAGGTGCTCTCAAAAATGTGAACTTTGTAATTTTCATTATCAGTTCATTTCATTTACGGAGTTACACACACACACACACACACACACACACACACACAGAGAGAGAGAAAAGAGAACAGACAAGACAGTAGAAGAGAAAAGAGAAGAGAAGAAAAGAGAAGAAACAAGTCTCTAATTTTTTCAGCTTCTGACCTCAGAAATTATCAGAGGGATACTACCTAAAATGTGGAAGTTAAAATATTAATATAATTTTGAAATCTCATGTCTGGAAGACAAGAACACTTCATTAGTGAATTTTGTGCAATAGGATATAGAGGAAGCACTGCACTTTACCACAACAATACAGAGAAAGAACTGTTTTAATGTCTGAGTACTGCTTTTAGACATTACTCATATTTTTTCATTGAAAACATTTTTGCAATTTTATTGATTATTACAAAATAATACATATAATAAAATTGTTGGAGACTGGGCAGTGGCATATCCTCAATTTTGCTTTTCAGCAGAATAGAACAAGAAGCATTTTTAGAAAGTCCCAACTCATTTTGCCTGTCATGTCTTGCTTAAGAGCAACTAATTAGCAGAAATGTTCATATCAAACATTTATGGCTAAACAGTATATTAAGGACTGTAAGGATTATAAATAGGACAAAAACATTTCTAGTCATAGTGATTATACAACTGAATAAAATATAAAGATACAAGTTTCATTAAAATACAATTCAGAGGAAGAAAATAAGACACCTATCTGATTAAGCAATCTTCATCTTGAGGTTGCTTTGAAATTAGGTATTAATGAGATTGTAAGGCATACTCACAGAACAGAGAGTTTATTTTAGATCTGTCACTATAGAACGTTAGATAAGTATTTTCTGTGCCTTATTTTCTTTATATCTAATATGGAAATAATCACAATAATTATCTAATGGGTTATGAAATGTATCATATAACATCTATGAAGATGTTGCTTGATAATTCCTCTCCCACAATTTCAACTGGAACCCAGAATCCATACAGAAGTTGGGTGATGCAACACACAGGTTATGCTCCTTATATATACAAAACAAACCCCTCATTTTGTGAATTCATACCTATGTCTGTAAGTTCAAAGTGTTTGAATCAATATCAGCTCTTTAAAAACAATGCAATATCAACAAATATTTAAAATTGACTATTCTGTGGTCTTATTTCCCCTAAATCAAAAGTTTGTGTTGTATTAATGAATTTCTTGAATAGTTGGTAAATAATAGTACTAGCAGCAGTAGCAGTAACATTTATGAAATACGTACCATGTGGCAAGCATTGTATATGGGTTCTATGTGCTTTACATGTATCATTAAGTATTCATAGATACCATGAGAAAGAGAGATAATATTAGTTATGTTACTTCTGTATGCATTCTTTGAATTTTTTCATTTAAAGTTATCTTTTTGAAGTTCATCCATATAGATGCCTGTAGCTATAGGACATTCATTTGTAAGTGCCAAATTGTTTTCCAAACTTACTTTTGCCAGTTACATTTTCACCACTAATAAATGAGATCCGGGAGTGCCTGGGTGCAGTCAGTTAAGTGTCCTGTTCATGATTTGGCTTGGGTCATTATTTCAGGGTGGTGGGATCAAGCTCTCTCCCTCTGCCCAGTCCTTCTGCTCAGGCATGGGCGTATGTGCTTCTCTCTCTCTCTCAAACAGATCTTTAAAAATTAATAAACAAACAAACAAACAAGATTCCTTTGCTCCATATACTTGTGTTATATGTAGTGTCAGATTTTTACATTTTTGCCAACTTAGGGGTTGTAAAATACTTAATGGTGTTTTTATTTTTTAAAATTTTCCTAGGGGCACCTGGGTGGCTCAGTGGGTTAAAGCCTTTGTCTTCAGCTCCGGTCATGATCTCAGGGTCCTGGGATTGAGCTCCGCATTGGGTTTTCTGCTCAGCAGGGAGCCTGCTTACCCCTCTCTCTCTGCCTACCTCTCTGCTTACTTGTGATCTCTATCTGTCAAATAAATAAATAAAATCTTTAAAAATAAAATAAAATAAAATAAAATTAAATTAAATTTTCCTAACTAATGAAGTTGAATGTTTTTTAAAATGTTATTTGGCCATTCATATTTCCCTTCTATGAAATGTCTGTTTTTTTCTTCTTAATGAATATTCTTTTAATATTGGAGACTTTATATATTTTAAATACTTACTGCCAATTGTCATTGCAAATACCTTATCTGGTTTATGGACTGACTTTCACTTTTTAAGGTGTCCTTTGAATAGCCTTAAAATTTCTTAATGTGGTGGAACTTACATTTCCCCACTTTTGGGTAGGACTTTTTATGCCAATTTAATGGCATTATTTACTCATTGAGGCATATAGATGCTTCCCTACTCTTTACTCAACATTTTTTTTTTTTGCTTTGCATATGTACTTTAATTTCAGTAAAACTAAACCTGACATTATTGTTTGTGAATGTTGTTAAGTAAGAAAACTATTTAATTCTTTTCCCGTAAGAAACCATTTTCCCATTATTTAAGAACCATACTTTTCCCACATATCTCCAATGCCACCTTTTCAGATATCAAGTTGTCATATATGCCTGGTTTTCTTTTTGCTATCTCTCTCCTTTCTGTATGCTTAATTTTCTTTATGCTTGTCTCTAACCTAATTTCTACAGGTTTATGAGAATTTTTGAAGGCTTATTGTTCCTTATGATATTATTCTTTAAATTTTCTTGGCCTTTAGTTTTCCTGTATAAAATTTAAATCAACTCATCAGTTTCCCACAGAAAATTTAAAACTTATGCTCAGTAACAGCATTGAATTATAGGAACCTGTGGGGATCATCAAGAATTTTATAATGTGTGGCTTCCTTTCAATGATCACAATACATCTTTCCATTTAATTAGGTCAGTTGACAGACTTTCAATAAAGTTTAAATTATTCTCTATAAAGTTTGTGTCCATATTTTACTAGGTTCATTAGTAAATATTACATACATATATAAACACGAATATATATAAAAGAAATGTCTTTTTTCTGTATTGTACTATATTAATGTTGCCTCTGTATGAAAATTCATTTTCTTGTTTATTACTTTTTCACTAGCCACTTTGCTAAACTCTTACATTAACTATAATAATGAGATGGTAAATCCTTTCTCTGCATTTCTCTCCCTACATATTATAGATAGATAGATAGATGATAGATAGATAGATAAAGATAAGATAGGGGCACCTGGGTGGCTCAGTGGGTTAAGCCGCTGCCTTCAGCTCAGGTCATGATCTCAGGGTCCTGGGATCGAGTCCTGCATTGGGCTCTCTGCTCAGGAGGGAGCCTGCTTCCCTTCCTCTCTCTCTGCCTGCCTTTCCGTCTGCTTGTGATTTCTCTCTGTCAAATAAATAAATAAAGTTAAAAAAAAAGATAAGATAAATAAATAAATATATATGATCACATAATCTTAACATACTTATCAGCCTTTCTTTACCAGCAAAGATTCTCCATAAAATGTTGAAAGATAGTGGGGATCTTTGTCTTTTTCCTTCTTCTAAGTAAAATTATATACTCTTTCACCATTAATTTGGTATTTGGGGAATATTAAATAATTTTTGGTGAAAGTTTTTTTAATTAATTTAATTTATTTATTTGACAGAGTTCACAAGTAGGCGAGGCAGGCAGAGAGGGGTGGGGGGAAGCAGACTCCCCGCTGCTCAGACAGACTGATGCAGGGCTCAATCCCAGGACCCCGAGGTCATGACCTGAGCCGAAGGCAGAGGTTTAGCCCACTGAGACATAGAGTCTCCCCAATTTTTTTTCTTTTTTATCCACCTTTTATAAGGGAGAACACTAACCTTTGTTACATAATTTTTTATCTTAGATTTTCCTTCTGTATGGGTTTTATAAACTTGTTTCTCAAATTCATCTAAGTGCAGCTCTATGATTATAAACTTTCAGAGGAGGGTATTATCATTACTACTTATTTATTTATTTATTTATTTATTTTCCCTTCCCAGACCTGAAGTAAAGCTGGTTTGTCCTGCAATCTCACTTGGCTGACTGACATTTTCCCTTCTACTTCACACTGCCACTGAAGCTTGGTCCCTTCAGGAGTACCACCTTTTTGATGGGGGGCTCAGATCTAGCTCTACAACTGTGTGCAGGCTCATGACCTAAATTCAGGCTATTGCCAGCCTCTCAATTTCTACTTTCCAGTCATCCATTTTTATGCCAGCACCACCTTTTATATCCAGTTTCTGTAACATTTTGAATTAAGTTCATGATGGCTAAAAGTTTTAGACTCTCCCAATTCCCCCTATTTTCTTTCTTTTTTAAAAGATTTTTTATATTTTAGAGAGAGAGTGTATGCCTGCACATGAGTGGGGAGCAGCAGAGGGAGAGGGAGAGAAGCAAACTCCCCACTGAGCACACAGCTTGGCTTCATCTCATGACCCTGAGATCATGACCGGAGCTGAAATCAAGAGTTGAACGCTTAACTGTGTCACACGCATGCCACTGATTTTCTTGAAGGCTCAGTGATGTGTTTAAAAGTGTATTTGTTTATTGGATTCATTTTTTTTAATACAGTGCTACATTAGTGTCTGGTATATACTATAGAGATTCAATACTTGCATACAACACCAAATACTCATCACATACATCATTAGTGTAAACCTAATCCCCATCACCTATTTTACTCATGGTCCTTTTTCACCTCCCCATCAGTTTGTTCTCTACAGTTAAGAGTCCATTTCTTGTTTTGTCTCTCTCTCTTTTTTTTTCCCCTATATTCATTTGTTCTATTTTTTAAATTCTATATATGAGTGAAATTCTATGGTATTTGTCTTTCTCTGCCTGACTTATTTCACTTAGCATTATACTCTCTAGTTCCATCCATGTCATTGCAAATGACAAGATTTCACTTTTTATGGATGAATAGTATTCTACTATTTATATATCATTTCTTTATCTATTCATCAGTCAATGCTTGCATAGTTTGGCTCTAGTAAATAATGCTACTATAAACAGAAGGATGAATGTGTCTTTTTGAATTGGTGTCTTTGTATTTTGAGGTAAATATCCTTAATTGTTTGAAAAATGCCAGTTTGAAAATACCCAGTATTGTGATTTCTAGATCATTGGGTAGTTCTATTTTTAAATTTTTGAGAAAACTCCACACTGTTTTCCACAGTGATTGCACCAATGTTCATTTGCACCAAGAGTACACAGGGTTCCTTTTTCTCCACATCCTCACCAACACTTGTCATTTCTTGCATTTTTTATTTTAACCATTCTGATAGGGATGAGGTTATATATCTTTGTGTTTTGATTTGCATTTCCCTAATGATAAGTGATGTTGACCATCTTTTCATGTGTCTGGCGGCCATCTGTATATCATCCTTGGAGGACTGTAGTTCATGACTTCTGCCACTTTTAATTGGATTGTTTGTTTTTAGGATGTTAATTTGTATAAATTCTTTATATATTTTGGATACTAACTCTTTATTGAATTTGTCATTTGAAAATATATTCTCCCATTCACTAGGTTGCCTTTTAGTTTTGTTGATGGTTTCCTTTACTGTGCAGAAGGTTTTTATTTTGATGAAGTCTCAATGGTTTATTTTTGCTTTTGTTTCCCTTCTCTCTGGAGATATATCTTAAAAAAATGTTGCTATGGCTGATGGTAAAGAGGTTACTCCCTGTGTTTTCATCTAGTATTTTTACAGTTTTTATATATGGTGTGAGAAAGTGGTCCAGTTTCATTCTTATGCACGTAGCTGTCCAGTTTTCCCAATGCCATTTATTGAAAAGACTGTCTTTTTTTCCATTGCATATTCTTTCCTGCTTTGGCAGAGGTCAATTGACCATGTAATTGTGAGTTCATTTCTGAGTTTTCTATTCTGTTCTATTGAACTATGTGACTATTTTGGGGCCATTACCATACTGTTTTGATTACTACAGCTTTGTAATATAACTTGAGGTCTGGAGTTGTGATGCCTCCAGCTTTGTTTTTCTTTTTCAAAATTGCTTTTACTATTCAGGGTCTTTATGGTTCCTTATATATTTTAGGATTGTTTGTTTTAGCTCTGTGAAAATGCTATTGGTATTATGGTAAGATTTATATTAAATGTGTAGATTGCTTTAGGTAGTATAGGCATCTTATTTTTTATTTATTTTTTATGTTATGTTAGTCACCATATAGTACATCATTAGTTTTCAATGTATAGACATTTTAACATTTGTTTCATCCAATCCATGAACATTGAAAGGGATTCTATTTCTTTATGGCTTTTTCAATTTCTTTAATCAGTGTCATAGTTTTCAGGGTACAGATCTTTCACCCCTTTGGTTAGGTGTGTTCTTGTGTGTGTAATTATAAATGGATTGCTTTCTTAGTTTGCCTTTCTGCTGCTTCAATATTAGTGTACAGATATTCAAGGGATTTATGTATATTGATTTTGTATCCTGCCACTCTATTGAATTCATTTATCAGTTCTAACAGTTTTCTAGTAGTCTTTAGGGTTTTCTATATATGGTCCCAGATCATCTGCAAATAGTGAACGTTTTACTTCTTTCTTGCCATGTTGGATGCTATTTATTTATTTATTTATTTATGTTTTTTCAATGTTCCAAGGTTTATTTTTTATGCACCACACCCAGTGCTCCATGCAATATGTGCCTTCCTTAGTACCCACCACAAGGTTCACTCATCCCTCCAACCTCCTCCCTTCCCAAACCCTCAGTTTGTTTCTCAGAGTCCAATCTCTCATGGTTCATCTCCTCCTCTGATTTCCCCCAATTCAACTTTCCTTTCCTTCTCCTAATGTCTTCCATGTTATTCCTTATGCTCCACATGTAAGTGAAACCATATGATAATTGACTTTCTCTGCTTGTAATATTCCACTGTATATTGTATATTCCATTGTATATATGGACCATATCTTCTTTATCCATTTATCTGTTGAAGGACATCTTGGCTCTTTCCACAGTTTGGCGATTGTGACCATTGCTGCTATAATCATTATGGTACAGATGGCCCTTCTTTTCACTACACCTGTATCTTTGGGGTAAATACCCAGTATTGCAATTGCAGGATCATAGGGTAGCTCTATTTTTAATTTTTTGAGGAATCTTTACACTATTTTCCAAAGTGGTTGCACCAACTTGCATTCTCACTAAGAGATTTCCCCTTTCTCTACATCTCCAACACTTGCTTCCTGTCCTGTTAATTTTTGTCATTCTAACTGGTGTAAGGAGGTATCTCAATGTGGTTTTGATTTGAATTTCCCTGGTGGCTAATGATGATGAACATTTTTTCATGTGTCTGTTAGTCATTTGTGTGTCTTCTTTGGAGAAGTGTCTGTTCATGTCTTCTGCCCATTTTTTAACATGATTATCTAGTTTTGGGGTATTTATTTTGAGGAGTTCTCTATGGATCTTGGATATGAGCCCTTTGTCTGTAGTGTCATTTGAGAATATCTTCTCACATTCCGTGGGTTACTGTTTTCCTGTCTGTGCAGAAGCTTTTGGTCTTGATGAAGTCCCAAAAGTTCATTTTCACTTTTATTTCCTTTGCCTTTGGAGACGTGTCTTGAAAGAATTGCTGTGGCCAATGGCAAAGACGTTACTGTTTATGTTCTCCTCTAGGATTTTGATAGATTCCTGTCTCACATTAAGGTCTTTCATCCATTTCCAGTTTATCTTTGTGTATGGTGTAAGAGAAGGGTTGAGTTTCATTCTCTACACATAAATATCCAATTTTCCCAGTGCCATGTATTATAGAGACTTTTTCTTTTTTTTTTTTAAGATTTTATTTATTTATTTGACAGAGAGAGATCACAGTAGGAGAGAGGAAGGGAAGAGATCACAGAGAGAGAGGAAGGGAAGCAGGCCCCCTGCTGAGCAGAGAGCCCGATATGGGACTCGATCCCAGGACCCTGAGATCATGACCTGAGCTGAAGGCAGTGGCTTAACCCACTGAGCCACCCAGGCGCCCTGAGACTCTCTTTTTTCTACTGGATTTTTTTTTCCTGCTTTGTTGAAAATTATTTGAGCATAGAGTTGAGGGTCCATTTCTGGGTTCTATACTCTGTTCCATTAGTCTGTCTGGTTTTATGCCAGTACCATGCTGTCTTGATGATCATAGTTTTGTAGTAAAGCTTGAAATCAGGCAACATGATGCCCACAGCTTTGTTTTTCTTTTTCAACATTTCCTTAGTGAGTCAGGGTCTTTTCTGGTTCCATACAAATATTAAGATTATTTGAAAAATGCTGGTAAAATTTTGATAGGGATGGCATTGAAAGTATAGTTGCTGTGTGCAGTATGTTGAATCCCTTTTATTTCTTTTTGTTTTCTGATTTCTATGGGTAGGACTTCCAGTACTTAATTGACCAAAAGTGATGAGAGTGGAGTCTTTTTCCTCCTTAGGGAGAAAACTCTCAATTTTTCCCATTGAATCTGATGTTTGCTATGGGTAAAATGATTTTTTTTTTTCAAAATTTATTGAACACTTAGTGGTATTTTTTTGTTGTTGTTGTTTTAAGTGGGATAACTTTTCAGACTAATTATTGGTCTGCTGGAGACAGGAATCATCTCAGTAATTTAATAGTACTTTTCAACATATCCTTTTACTCATTTTGAGTAGTTGTTATGTCTATGCCATCTATTAAAGTCATTTTTGTTACTAATTACACATTAAAATTGTACATTATCATAATATTTCTTATCTATCATGGTCTAATTTACATTTCCTTCTTCAAAACTACTCATTGTTGTGCAAGTCATCCAGCAATTAACCATGTATATCTTCATGACATTTTCTCATCTATTGTTTCCTTAGACTATAATTACACTTTTCTGTCATTTAACTGTGAGAACAGTTAATCTGTGTTATAATTATATTTAGACTTCCTAAATGCTAATGTGGTGTTTTGTGCATCTTATATTGTAGTCAGGATATGTGATGCATGAATTACATTTATACTTCCTTGAACAGATATGTTCATTTCAAAATTTTCCATGTATTTTTTCAATCTTCTTTATCTTGGCTTTCACTTTCCTTTTTTTTTTCCACATGGGTACCAAAGTTATTAACTAATTCTGAATATACTTAATGAAACATAAGAAATGCCTTCACTTTTTTCCTAAAACCATATTCTCACCTATTAATCTGTATAATATAATTGACAAGTTTTCATGTTTTCAGTCGCTTTTAGACATAACAATAGACTTATTTAACAATATTGTTATATAACAGTGATCTCATCATATTGGAAATTATGATGAATTTTCACATTTAGAAGTACAATTTTATTTATAATTTCAGTTTTATGTCCAATTCAAGTATTTTTTTCTCCTTTTAGCTGTACTTTGACTTGTACTTCAGGAACTTATAACATGGAAAGAAAGGTGTGATATCTTCTTTAAGTCTTCCTTGATATCTACTTGTTTTGTTTCCTGTCCTCTAGATATGATATAGGGTCAAAAAGGTTAGATAAAGACAATGCTTAAAAGAGTGATATTGTCATAATCCATCCATAACTACCCACTGTGTGGCCCACTTTTAGATGTTTGCATTCATGGAAGTATTTGCATTTCAACGTTCCTGTATTATTAGCTAATGCTCTCTCTGGCAAGTGTCTTCCTATGACTGCCTCTCATAATCTTTCCTTAGTGTCCCACCCATAGACTTCTCCTACTACTATCCTAGCAGACAACCCTTATGGCTAAGGTATCTTCAAGATTATATGGGCCAAGCTAGCTCCCCATGAGAATTTCTTGCTTATCCTGAGAGAAAGGAGGGAAGGAGTATATCTTATCTGACTATTAATTTGTTTCTTTTTATCATGTAGATTCATTATGAAGATTCTTCATCTTCAACTACCTTTTGGTCTTTAGACTTCTCTAGACTAGAAGTAGGCATCCAGTTTTTAATTCACATGCTTATCTATTTCCCCGGGGATATACTTAGTTTCTCCCAAGAATATTCTAATGGTGCTCTAATATTGCTGGTAATATAATTTATTAGTTTAATCCACTCAAAAAGTATTTACTGAGTACTTACTTTATATCAGTTATTGTTTCATCACTGGGATTATAGGTGGGGTTGTGTATGACTACAGATGCTCAGTTGAATTTACATTTCAGATAAACACAAATAATTTATCAGTAGAAGTATGCAATATTGGGAACATATTTATTAAGATTATTTGACATCATCTGAAAGTAAAGTTTAACTAAGGGTCCTATATTTTATCTGGCTACCTTAGAAATGAGAGTATATAAAACAGATACAGCCTTGTCTTCATGGAGTCCAACATGAGGCTCAACCCTGGGACCTTGAGATCATGACCTGAGCCAAAAGCAGATCCTTAACCAACTGAGCCACCCAGGCACCCCAATGGAGCTATATTCTAGTAGGGAAAAATCAATCCATCCATTAATCATATAGTGATAAAGGCAAAAAAAAAAAAAAAAAAAAGGATAGAGTACCAAGGGCCTAGTGTTGCTATTTTATATGTATAGGTAAGCCTCAGTACCAAAGAGACTTGTGAGCAGAAAGTGGAAGAAAGTGAAAAGAAAAAAGAGAGAGAGAAAGAGAGAATGATCAAGGTATAAGAACAAGCAAATGCAACGGAAGTGAGGTGGAAGCAATTTGTGGCACATACAAGGAACAACAAATAAGGAAGTAAGTAGTAAGGAAAGTTAAAAAAGTGTAAGAGAAGAAAGGTTCAAAAAGGTAAAAATGTGGGAGTGCTGTGTCAAAGAAGGTGCAAGTTTAGCTAGGTCACTTAACTGCTGTAAGGACTTTAGATTATGCCCTAGGTGAGATGGGAATGTCGTGTAGTTTTGAGAAACAACATTGATAGTTATCTTTTTAAATGAATAATTTTTAGCTACTGTCAGGGGAAAAAAGGTTTTGAGAAGGGTGATTACAAAGACAGGATGTATAATTAGGAACCTAGTTCAATACTTGGCAAGTGTTGATGGAGGTTTAGAACAAGGAAGTAGTGTCAGAGAGAAGATGAAAGGAAATAAATGAATCCTGATTGAAAATTGAAGGCAGAATTTTTAGAGTTTTCTGATTGAATGCCGAATGTAACAAAAAAGGCCAAAATTACTCATAACATTTACTGGAGAAACTGGAAGAAAAGAGTGATTTTAACAATGATCGGGAAGATTATGAAATGTGTGTGGGGAGAGTGTGGAAATAAGTTCGGTTTTGGGCATGATGGGTTTGCAATGCTAGAGATCCAATTGCAGAGAATGGATCTGTGGTTTGATTGATTTTTCTGGGAAGAGTTCTGGTCCAGAGATAGCATTGGGAGTTGCCAGTGTTTAAAGGTATTTAACACAAGAAGATCAGCTGAGACAACTGCCTCTTCTTGTAGGCTACGGTTGTTTTTCTTGGAAATCTTTTCACTTTTTCTGTTGGGAGTGACTATTTTCATTTCATTAAAAGAAAGGAAAAAAAAAAAAAAAAAAGGAAGGAAAGGACCTGGAAGGAAGGACCAGGAAGGATCTGGCTCTGTATATAAAGTATAGAACACTGAGAATATTCAATATTTCAAAACATAATATTAGTTTCCCAAATGATATTTCATAATTAGAGACTGAAATCTTCAACATCCAAGCTAAATAATCACTAAAACATAAACGTATCCAGTGCAAACAAAATCTGTAATATATTTTTAATAAAAGATGGTTTTATAATTGTAAGAAAAACCTGCTTCTTAGGCCCTACAATATACAAATAAAATACACAAAAGGTAAATGCCACTCAAATCCTAATAGACTAAAGGCTGAGATGGAACATATTTCCATCTTTCAAGGTGAAGAGAGAAAAAACAAATACCTTCTTATGTTTTTAAGGTTCCCATGAGAACCTGATGCATGCTATTTCGTTAGAAGAAAAGGAGTAAGTCGGTTCAGAGAGCTAAAAATAGCCCTAAAAGTACAATGACATTCCTTCTATTTTAAATCCAGAGAAAGTGACAAAATAATAAAACACAGAACTCATTCTCTTGACTTTGCTGACAGGTACACTTGCTTTTCTTCCTGATTAGCTAACCAGTAGAATATTTTGAAGTGAGCAGTGATTTAAACTAAAAATAACATTTTGCTTCCTAAATATTTTTATTATTTTTCTTAAATAGTTCAGATTTCACTTAAATATTATTGTTGATTTGGTATAATACATTTTAAGCAACATTTTCAGAAGCACAGAACAACATTTAAATTGGAAGGATGGGATTTGTAGACTTTTACCTTTCTTAAAAACTAAAAAAGGTCAAATTCCAATAGGCCAATTTTCAACACTCTTACTGTGTGTAACTCTTTAAAGTCACAGAAAGATGGAATTTCTTGTTCTAGCACTCATACCAAAAGATAGTGATTAAATGAGGATCTATTCCTGGCACAACTGTTAGATTAAATTTAAAGTCTTCCTGCTTTTCTCTACCATAATTCCATGCATTATTTTATGGTTCCCTTTATATCACTTTCTGTAAGTCTCTGAGATTTTGATCTCCTTGCATATAGGGGTTTGCTTTGGCATTCCTACAACCATAAATGATACTAGATAAATACTTCTTAAATCAATTGAATAGAGAGTATATTCTGAAGGTATTTCTGCTTGTGATACTCTAACATTTTTATAAGAACCAAAGATAAAGGAGTGAGTGTGAACATCTTTCAAGATTTTTTCATCTCCTGAATGTTATTTTTTTCTCACTCTTAGAAAATAGTAACACAAAGTAATGCTGTTTACAGTCAAATTTCAGGTAGTAATTATTTTGACTGAA
Source organism: Mustela lutreola (assembly GCF_030435805.1). Taxonomy (NCBI): domain Eukaryota; kingdom Metazoa; phylum Chordata; class Mammalia; order Carnivora; family Mustelidae; genus Mustela; species Mustela lutreola. The sequence goes on along the minus strand of NC_081290.1, from coordinate 210,454,348 downwards.
AATATACCATAAAACAAAGGTAACTAGTGATGTACCTTGGCTAAACCTATTTTTATATGAAGTATTACTAAATGTTGTCTTTCTTAGTGACATAGGTAATTGACTGATTACCTCTATAGCTAGATTCCCCACCCCATTCCTATTATAGACACAGACATACTATTCTAACAGGTTCTTAGAAGGAAATAGGCCAACAAAAGATAAACTGCCTGTTTCTCTTTTAATAGCATTAGGGGAAAGAATTAGTAAGAAAACATTAGTTTTTTAATGTAGCAATTCTCAAACTTTGAGATCTCAAGACTGTTTGCATCCTTAAAAACTACTTTCAAGTTTTAAAATTTTTTAGTTTTTAGATTTTAAAGAGTTTTTGTTTACATAGATGACATCTATTTATATTCTCCTTACTAAGTGACTAAAACTGAGAAATTCTAAAAATCATGTATATTTATTAATGTATATAAAATAAGACTAAATTCCTCATATGTTAATCTAATCTTCATTGTCTCCAGATAATTTTGGATATTTTTCTTTGAATGTAGAATATGAATTAATATTTTAAACTTGGTGACATAAAATCAACTGGGCTATCTTGAAATTTGAATGGATATCTAATTTATGCATGGTTTTGAAACACCATGTTGTACTCATTGGGAAAACATTGGTTTGAAGGGTTTTTCAGATTTCCAAATGTTAAAGCACTACATTGTAGAATATGAAAAAAAATCACATTCATTATTTTTATTTCCAGTCAAGATGGATAGCATCCAGATTTATTCTTCCTCTCCAAACAAATAAAAGTTCAAATAGAATATATAAAATAGCAAATTTGAAGATGTTGGGCATGAGGCAATGAAGGGCAGTGGTCTCTAAAAGATGAGAAAGAAATGAGTAAGACTTTTCAGTTGTCTAGCTTACTATAGGAGGTTTCCAAGCCATAGCACCAGAGGAAGGAACTTAGGGAACTTAGGCAGGGGTAAATGGCCTCCTTTAGTTGAGGGTATAAGAGATCAAGAGGTCCTAGTGGCTGAAGTATTCATAGAGGACTAGAAAAGTGGAGAAAAGGGCAAAGAGAGAGTTTTTCAGACATCTGCAGAGGTTGACTCTCATGTCTTAAATTAAGAACTAATCAGTGCTTGCATTAGGAGAAACCATTCAGAGCTAGACTAGATGTTTCTACTAGCTAGAGTATAACCCTCTTAATTTAGAACTCAGGTTTTGCCTCAGTAGTTGAGGAAATTAACCCTAGACTAAACTGATTTAGTCCCACCTAACAAAATTTAAAGATGTCTAAGAATAAAGCTGAAGAACTTTTATGCCATTACAAAAATACTCAACATCTAACAGTAGAATTTAGAAAGTTTCACTCAAATCCAATAAAATAAATTACTTAGCATACAAAGTGGAAAACAGGAAACCTATCATGAGGGGAATAAAAAAAAAAAAAATCAGTCAACTACAACTGACCCAGTAATGACATAGTTGGTTTTTTTTTTTTTTTTTTAGATTTTATTTATTTATTTGACATAGAGAGAGAGAAAGAGATCACAAGTAAGCAGAAAGGCAGGCATGCTTCCTGCTGAGCAGAACCCCATGCAGGGCTCTATCCCATGATGTGGGAGCCCTGCATAAAGCCCTCTATCCTCATGACGTGAGCTGAAGGCAGAAACTTAATTCACTGAACCACCCAGGCACTCCCCAGTTGATGGAATTATTAGATAAGAAAATTAGAAACAGTTATTATAATTATATATATTCATTATGATGTGCTTTTGGAATAAAAGTGAGACAAAATGCCAAGATGGAGGAATTTATCCCAAATGAAAGAGCAAGATAAGGCCACAGCCAGAAATCTAAGTGAAACAAATACATAAGTAACATGCTTGATGGAGAATTTAAAGCAACAATCATAAGGACACTCACTGGGCTTGAAAAAAAGAAGACATCAGGGAGTCCTTACAGGTTAAAAAAAAAAAAAAGTTAAAAAGAATCTATTGGAGATGAAGAATGCAATACATGAAATTGGGTCAACAGTCTTGATGCAATGAAAGCAGAGTGGAAGAAGAAAGAAATGAATTAATGACCTATAAGACAAAGGAAAAAAAAAAGTTCAACAAAAAAGAGATAAGTAAGATTTATTCAACACAAGAATAGACTTTGAGAACTCAGGGACTCCATCAAACATAATAATGTTCATATTATAGGAGTCTTGGAAGAAGAAAGAGAAAGGGGGGCAGACAATTTATTTTAAGAAATAATAACAGAAAATTTCCCTAATCTAGGGAAGGAAACAGACATCCAGTTTCAGGAGACAAAGAAAACTCCCATCAAAATCAACAAAAGCAGGCCAATACCAAGACATATTATAAATACATTTGTAAAATATAGTAATAAAGAAAAAATCTTAAAAGCAACAAGACAAAAGAAGTCCTTAACTTGCAAGGAAATACCCATAAGGCTACTTGGAGATTTCTCAACAGATACTTGGCAAATCAGAAGGAAGTGGCGTGATATATTCAATGTGCTGAATGGGAAAAATCTGCAACCAAGAATACTCTATGGGGCAAGCCTATCATTCAGAATATAAGGAGAGATAAAGAGTTTTCCAAAGAAAAACTAATGGGGTTTGTGTTGCTAAAGTAGCCCTGCAAGAAATAGTAACTGGGACTCTGAGAACAAAAAAGAGACCAAAAGTGATAAAGACAAGAAAGAATCAGAGAAAATCTCCTGAAACAATGACAAAACAAGTAATACAATGGCACAAAATACAGACCTATCAATAACTATTTTGAATGTGAATGGACTAAATATTTCAATTAAAAGACATAGGGTGTCAGGTGGATAAAAGAACAAGACCTATTATCTGCTGCCTACAAGATAAGTCATTTTAGACCTAAAGACACCTGAGGATTGAAAGTTAGTGGGTAGAGGAACATTTACAGGCAAATGCATGTCAAAAGAGCTAGAATAGCAATACTTATATCAGACAAACTAGACTTTAAAACAAAAACTGTAAAAAGAGACAAAGGGGCATTTTATAACCATAAAAGGGACAAACTGACAAGAAGTTCCAACAATTGTTAATATTTATTTACCCAACATGAGAGCACCCAAATGATAAAACAATTAATAACAAACATAAAGGAACTAGTTGATAACACAATAATGGTTGGACGGTTTAACACTCCTTATGTTAGTGGACAGATCGTCTAACTAGAAAATAAGCAAGGAAACAGTGACTTTGAATGACACAGTGGACCAGATGTACTTAGTATATATTCATAAAATTTCATCCTAAAACAGCAGAATATACATTCTTTTAAAGAGCACATGGAACATTCTCTAGAATAGATTACACTTTGGGTTATGAAACAGGTCTCAACAAACACAAAAAGATTGAAATAATACCATGCCTCTTTTCTGACTACAATACCATGAAACTACAAGACGACCATGAGAAAAAATTTGGAGTGACCACAAATACATGAAGGTTAAACAACATGCTATTAATAATGAATGGGTCAAATGAGACATCAAAGGAGAAGTAAAAAACCAAAACAAACCAAATCAAACCAAAACAACAACAACAAAAACAAGTAAAATTGAACACAGAATGGTCCAAAACTTTTGGGATGCAATAAAAGCAGTCCTGAGCAATACAGGCCTATTTTAACAAGCAAGACAAATCTCAAATAAACAACCTAAACTTATACCTAAGAGAGCTAGAGAAAGAAAAACAGTACCTAAAGTCAGCAGAAGGAAGGAAGTAATAAAGATCAGAGCAGAAATAAATGATAGAGAAACAAAAATAAATCAATAAATAAAAATTTCCAGTAGAACAGATACATGAAACCAGGAAATCCTTATTTGGAAAAGAATCAGTAAAACTGGTAAACCTGTAACCAGACTTATCAAAAGGAAAATAAAAAGGACCCAAATAAATAAAATCACAAACGAGAGAGGAGAAATAACTTCTAACACCAAAGAAACACAAATAAGTATAAGAGAATATTATGAAAAACTATATGCCAACAAATTGGACAACCTGTAAGAAATGAATCAATTCCTATGAACATATAAACTGTCAAAACTGAAAAAAGAAGAAACAGAAAATGAGCGGACTGATAAACAGCAAAGAAATTGAATCAATATCAAAAAACTTCCAATAAACAGAAGTCTAGGGCCATATGGCTTGACAGGTGAGTTCTACCAAACATTTAAAGAAGAGTTAATACTTAGTCTTCTTAAAATATTCAAAAAAATAGAAAGGAAGGAAATTTTCCAAATTCATTCTATAAGGCCAACGTTACCCTAATTCATAAAACAGACAAAAACTCCATGAAAAAAGAGAACTATAGGCCAATATCCCTGATGAACATGGACACAAAAATTCTTAATAAAATATTAGTAAACAATAAACTAAAAGAATCATTTACCATAATCAAGCGGGGTTTATTCCTGGACTGACTGTGTGATTCACTATTCTCAAACCAATCAACATGATATATCACATCAAGGAGAAAGGATAAGAAACACATGATCATTTCAAAAGACACTCAAACAGTATCTGACAAAGTACAACACTGATTTACGATTAAAAAAAAAAAAACCTTCAACAAAGCAGGGTTAGAGAGAACATACCTCACCATAATAAAAACTGTATATGAAAAACTCACAGCCAGTATTATCCTCAATGGGAAGAACTGAGAGTTTTTCCTGTATCATCAGGAAAAAGACAAGGATGTCCATTCTGAACACTTATGTAAATTAGTACTAGAAGTCTTGGTCACAACAAGACACATATACATACATACATACATACATACATACATACATACATAAATGGCATCCAAATCAGCAAGGAAGAATTCAACTTTCACTATTTACTGATCACATCATACCCTATACAGAAAACCCAAAAGAATCTATCAAAAAATTGCTGGAATTGTTGAACAATTTCGGTACAGTCACAGGATACAAAAATCAAGCTATAGAAATCTGTTGCATTTCTGTACACCAAAAATGAAGAAGCAGAAAGAGAAATTAAGGAATCAATTCAATTTGGAGCTGCACCAAAAAGAGTAAGACATGTAGGAATAAACCTAAACAAAGAGGTGAAAGACCTGTACTCTGAAAACTATGAAACACTGATGAAAAAAATGAAGATTACATAAAGAAATGGAAGACATTCTATGCTTATGGATTAGAAAAACAAAAATTGTTAAAATGTCTCTCTTATCCAAAACAATCTACAGCCTTAAATGTAATCCCTATCAAAATTTTTCACAGAGTTATAATAAACAATCTTAAAATTTATATGAAACAAAAAAAGACCCTGAATAGACAAAGAAATCTTGAAAAAGAAAGGTTATCTGAAGGCATCACAATTCTAGACTTCTAGTAATATTACAAAGCTGCAGTAATCAAACCAGTATGATATTGATACAAAAAAGACAAATAACTCAATAGAACAGAGCACAAAATCCAGAATGTACCCACACTATATGGTTAATTAATCTTCAACAATGCAAGAAATAATATCCAATTGAAAAAGAGGACAGTTTCTTTAATGAATGTTGTTAGAAAATTTGGCTAACAATATGCAAAAGAATGAAGCTGGAGCATTTTCTTACACTGTACACACAAACACAGACATAAATTCAAAATGGATTGAAGAACTAAATACATAATTTGAAACCATAAAAATCCTAGAAGACAACACTAGCAATAAATTCTTTGACATTGGCCATAGTAACTTCTTTCTAGATGTGTCTCCGGAGGCAAGGGAAACAAAGCAAAAATAAATTACTGGTACTTCATCAAAATAACAAGCTTCTGCTCAGTGAGGGAAACAACCAGCAAAATTAAAGGGCAACACAAGGAACAGGAGAATATATTTGCAAATGACATATTCAATAAAGTATCATCATCCAAAATATATAAGAACTTATAAAACTCAACACACAAAAACAAATAATCCAGTTAAAAATGGGCAGAAGACATGAATAGACCTTTTTTGTAAGATGACATACAAATGGCCAAGAGACACATGAAAAGATGCTCAACATCATTTATCATCAAATAAATAGAAATCAAAACTATAGTGAGATATCACCTCACACCTGTCAGAATGACAAAATTCAACAACAAAAGAAATAATAGGTGATGACAAGGATGTGGAGTAAGAGGAAACCTCTTGTGCTATTGGTGGGAATGCAAACGGGTACAACCTTTCTGGAAAACAGTAGGAAGTTCCTCAGAAAGTTAAAAATAGAACTACCCTATGACCCAGCAATGGCACTACTAGGTATTTGCCCAAAGAATACAAAGATACTAATTCAATTGGACATATGCACCCTAACGTTTATAGTAGCATTATCTGCAACAGCAAATCATGGAAACAGCCCAAGTTCCATTCAACTGATGAATAAAGAAGATACAGTATGTGATATATGTGTGTATTTATATATAATGGACTATTACTCAGCCATAAAAGAATGACATCTTGCTATTCGCAATGACATGGGTGGATCTAGAAAGTGTAATGCTAAGCAAAATAAGTTAGTTAAGGAAAGACAAATAACATAAAATTTCTCTCATATGTGGAATTTAAGAAACAAATGAGTAAAGGGGAAAAAAGGGGGAGATAGAGGAAGACTGACCAAGAATAAGATTCTTAACCATAGAGATTTAAACTGATGGTTACCAGAGGAGATGTGGGTGAGGGGATGGGTAAAATAATTGATGAAGATTAAGGAGTACATGTGTTGTGATGAGGACAGAGTGATGTATGGAAGTGTTAAATCTCTGTATTGTACACCTGAAACTAATATACCACTAATATAAACTAACACATATAGTTAGTATGTTTAACTAACTATAGTTTAAATAAAACCTTAAAAAAAAGAAAGTAGTGTTATTTCACTTTATGGTATTACTTTACAAGTTAAAGATGTAAAGTGTAAATCCTAAAATAATTATTAAAATCACACATCAAGGAGTTATATCATATAAGTCAAAAAAGGAGATAAAATAGAATCATATGCCATATTTAGCACAAAAGAGACAGAGACAGCTGAATGAGAGAGAACATATAACATGATAAGAATAGAAAATAAATAACAAGGTAGTTGTTAAATCAAACATAAGTATAACCACATTAAGTATAGATAATCTAAATATTTCCTTTTAAAGACATAAGTTGCCATGTGAATTAAAAAATTCTTTAAATCAGAAAGGAAAGTAGATGTACTTTGAACTGAATGAAAATGAAGATTGTATATAAAAATTATGGGATGCTGCTAAATCAGTGCTGAGAAGAAGAGTTATAGCAGGTATTGCTAATATTAGAAAAGAAGAAAGACCTCAAAACAGTGCCCACACTTCCAACCCAAGAAAACAGAGAAAAAACCCCACAAAATAAATGCAAAGTAAGTAGAAACTAAAATCTGATTCATGTGGAAAACAAAATTGATGAACATTACTCAGACTGATTAAATAGAAAAAGAAGACATGAATTACAAATAGGAGAGTAGTGACATTAATATACATATATATTAAACTGACAAGGAAATATTATAAAAAGATTTATACCAAAAATTTGACAACTTAGATAAAATTAACAAGTTCCTTGGAAGACACAAAATATCAAAACTCACTCAAGATAAAATAGTCTATAGAGTTCTACATCTATTATGGACATTTTATTTGTAGTTTAACATCTTCCTTCCAAAAGGAGTCAAGATGGAGAGGTAGCAGGCTGAGACTACTTCAGCTAGCAGGAGATCAGCTAGATAGCTTATCTAAAGATTGCAAACACCTGCAAATCCATCAGCAGATCAAAGAGAAGAAGAACAGCAATTCTGGAAACAGAAAAACAACCACTTTCTGAAAAGTAGGACTGGTGGAGAAGTGAATCCAAAGCGATGGGAAGATAGACCCCCGGGGGGGAGGGGCCGGGTCCCAGCAAGCGGTGGAGCAACAGAGCACAAAATCAGGACCGTTAAAAGACTGTTCCGCTGAGGGACATCACTCCAGAGGCTAAACCAGGGCGAAGCCCACGCGGAGTCAGCGTGGCCTCAGGTCCCTCAGGGTCACAGAAAAATTGGGGGTGTCTGAGTGTTGCAGAGCTTGCGGGTATTGGAACGGGAAAACTGGCTACAGAGACAGAGACGACAGTGAGCTCACAGCTCGGGGTTACCTTGAACCAGCCGCAGGCTCGGTGAGCTCGGAGCACGGCTGGAAGTCAGGCAGATGGGAGTAACTGGGCGCTGTTCTCTGAGGGCGCACTGAGGAGTGGGGCCCCAGGCTCTCGGCTCCTCTGGGCCGGAGACCAGGAGGCCGCCATTTGTATTCCCGTCCTCCGGAAATCTACAGAAAGCACTCAGGGAACAAAAGCTCCTGAAAGAAAACCCGAGCGGATTAATCAGCCCGGCCCCTGGTAAGGGCGGTGCAATTCCGCCTGGGGCAAAGACACTTGAGAATCACTACGCCAGGCCCCTCCCCCAGAAGATCAACAAGAAATCCTGCCAAGACCAAGTTCACCTACCAAGGAGTGCGGTTTCAATACCAAGGAGAGCAGCAGAATTCCAGAGGAGGAGAAAGCAAAGCACGGAACACATGGGTTTCTCCCTGTGATTTTTTTAGTCGTGCAGTTAATTTAATTTTTTTTTAATTTTTTTCTCTTCTTCTGCTAAATTTTTTTTTAACTTTTACCCTTTTCTTTTTTAACGTTTTTTAACTAGTTTATCTAATACATATATTTTTTCTTTTTTATACATTTCTTTATTCATTGTCTTTGTTTTAATTCTTTTTTTTTTTTTTTTCTTTCTTTCTTTGAACCTCTTTTTATCCCCTTTCTTCCCCCTCACGATTTGGGATCTCTTCTGATTTGGTTAAAGCATATTTTCCTGGAGTTATTGCCACCCTTTTAGTATCTTACTTGCTCTTTCATATACTCTTATCTGGACAAAATGACAAGGCGGAAACATTCACCACAAAAAAAAGAGCAAGAAGCAGTACCGAAGGCTAGGGACCTAATCAATACAGACATTGGTAATATGTCAGATCTAGAGTTCAGAATGACAATTCTCAAGGTTCTAGCTGGGCTCGAAAAAGGCATGGAAGATATTAGAGAAACCCTCTCGGGTGATATAAAAGCCTTTTCTGGAGAAATAAAAGAACTAAAATCTAACCAAGTTGAAATCAAAAAAGCTATTAAGGAGGTACAATAAAAAATGGAGGCTCTGACTGCTAGGATAAATGAGGCAGAAGAAAGAATTAGTGATATAGAAGACCAAATGACAGAGAATAAAGAAGCTGAGCAAAAGAGGGACAAATAGCTGCTGGACCATGAGGGGAGAATTCGAGAGATAAGTGACACCATAAGACGAAACAACATTAGAATAATTGGGATTCCAGAAGCAGAAGAAAGAGAGAGGGGAGCAGAAGATATACTAGAGAGAATTATTGGGGAGAATTTCCCCAATATGGCAAAGGCAACGAGCATAAAAAATCAGGAGGTTCACAGAACGCCCCTCAAAATCATTAAGAATAGAACCACACCCCGTCACCTTATAGTAAAATTTACAAGTCTTAGTGACAAAGAGAAAATCCTGAAAGCAGCCCGGGAAAAGAAGTCTGTAACATACAATGGTAAAAATAATAGGTTGGCAGCTGACTTATCCACAGAGACCTGGCAGGCCAGAAAGAGCTGGCATGATATTTTCAGAGCACTAAAAGAGAAAAACATGCAGCCAAGAATACTATATCCAGCTAGGCTATCATTGAAAATAGAAGGAGAGATGAAAAGCTTCCAGGACAAACAAAAACTGAAATAATTTGCAAACACCCAACCAGCTCTACAGGAAATATTGAAAGGGGTCCTCTAAGCAAAGAGAGAGCCTACAAGTGGTATATAAGTAAGGAACAGAGACCATATACAGTAACAGTCACCTTACAGGCAATACAATGGCACTAAATTCATATCTCTCAATAGTTACCCTGAATGTTAATGGGCTAAATGCCCCAATCAAAAGACACAGGATATCAGAATGGATAAAAAAACAAAACCCATTTATATGTTGCCTACAATAAACTCATTTTAAGCCCGAAGACACCTCCAAATTTAAAGTGAGGGGGTGGAAAAGAATTTAACATGCTAATGGACATCAGAAGAAAGCAAGAGTGGCAATTCTTATATCAGATCAATTAGATTTTAAGCCAAAGACTATAATAAGAGATAAGGAAGGACACTATATCATACTCAAAGGGTCTGTCCAACAAGAAGATCTAACAATTTTAAATATCTATGCCCCCAACGTAGGAGCAGCCAACTACATAAACCAATTAATAACAAAATCAAAGAAACACATCAACAATAATACAATAATAGTAGGGGACTTTAACACTCCCCTCACTGAAATGGACAGATCATCCAAGCAAAAGATCAACAAGGAAATAAAGGCCTTAAACGAAACACTGGACCAGATGGACATCACAGATATATTCAGAACATTTCATCCCAAAGCAACAGAATACACATTCTTCTCTAGTGCACATGGAACATTCTCCAGAATAGATCACATCCTCGGTCCTAAATCAGGACTCAACTGGTATCAAAAGATTGGGATCACTCCCTGCATATTTTAAGACCACAATGCTCTGAAGCTAGAACTCAACCAAAAGAGGAAGTTTGGAAAGAACCCAAAACATGGAGACTAAACAGCATCCTTCTAAAGAATGTATGGGTCAACCGGGAAATTAAAGAAGAATTGAAAAAAAAAATCATGGAAACACATGATAATGAAAATACAACGGTTCAAAATCTGTGGGACACAGCAAAGGCAGTCCTGAGAGGAAAATATATAGCAGTACAAGCCTTTCTCAAGAAACAATAAAGGTCTCAGGTACACAACCTAACCCTACACCTATAGGAGCTGGAGAAAGAACAAGAAAGAAACACTTAGCCCAGCAGGAGAAGAGAAATCATAAAGATCAGAGCAGAAATCAATGAAACCAAAAAAACAATAGAACAAATCAATGAAACCAGGAGCTGGTTCTTTGAAAGAATTAATAAAATTGATAAATCCCTGGCCAGACTTATCAAAAAGAAAAGAGAAAGGACCCAAATAAATAAAATCATAAATGAAAGAGGAGAGATCACAACTAACACCAAAGAAATACAAACTATTATAAGAACATACTATGAGCAACTGTACACCAACAAATTTGACAGTCTGGAAGAAATGGATGCATTCCTAGAAACATATAAACTACCACAACTGAACCAGGAAGAAACAGAAAGCCTGAACAGACCCATAACCAGTAAGGAGATTGAAACAGTCATTAAAAATCTCCAAACAAACAGAAGCCCAGGGCCAGACAGCTTTCCGGGGAATTCTACCAAACATTTAAAGAAGAACTAATTCCTATTCTCCTGAAACTGTTCCAAAAAATAGAAATGGAAGGAAACTTCCAAATTCATTTTATGAGGCCAGCATCACCTTGATCCCAAAACCAGACAAGGATCCCATCAAAAAAGAGAGCTATAGACCAATATCCTTGATGAACACAGATGCAAAAATTCTCACCAAAATACTAGCCAATAGGATTCAACAGTACATTATTCACCACGAACAAGTGGGATATATTCCAGGGCTGCAAGGTTGGTTCTACATCCCCAAATCAATCAATGTGATACAACACATCAATAAAAGAAAGAACAAGAACCATATGATACTCTCAATAGATGCTGAAAAAGCACTTGACAAAGTACAGCATCCCTTCCTGATCAAAACTTTTCAAAGTGTAGGGATAGAGGGCACATACCTCAATATTATCAAAGCCATCTATGAAAAACCCACCGCAAATATCATTCTCAATGGAGAAAAACTGAAAGCTTTTCCAGTAAGGTCAGGAACATGGCAGGGATGTCCATTATCACCACTGCTATTCAACATAGTACTAGGAGTCGTAGCCTCAGCAATCAGACAACAAAAAGAAATTAAAGGCATCCAAATCGGCAATGAAGAAGTCAAACTATCACTCTTTGCAGATGATATGATACTATATGTGGAAAACCCAAAAGACTCCACTCCAAAACTGCTAGAACTTGTAAATGAATTCAGTAAAGTGTTAGAATATAAAATCAATGCACAGAAATCAGTTGCATTTCTCTACACCAACAATAAGACAGAAGAAAGAGAAATTAAGGAGTCCATCCCATTTACAATTGCACCCCAAACCATAAGATACCTAGGAATAAACCTAACCAAAGAGGCACAGAATCTATACTCAGAAATCTATAAAGTACTCATGAAAGAAATTGAGGAAGACACAAAGAAATGGAAAAATATTCCATGCTCTTGGATTGGAAGAATAAATATTGTGAAAACGTCTATGCTACCTAAAGCAATCTACACATTTAAAGCAATTCCTATCAAAGTACCATCCATCTTTTTCAAAGAAATTGAACAAATAATTCTAAAATTTATATGGAAGCAGAAAAGACCTCGAATTGCCAAATGGATATTTAAAAAGAAAGCCAAAGTTGGTGGCATCACAATTCCGGACTTCAAGCTCTATTACAAAGCTGTCATCATCAAGACAGCATGGTACTGGCACAAAAACAGACACATAGATCAATGGAACAGAATAGAGAGCCCAGAAATAGACCCTCAACTCTATGGTCAACTAATCTTCGACAAAGTAGGAAAGAATGTCCAATGGATAAAAGACAGCCTCTTCAATAAATGGTGTTGGGAAAATTGGACAGCCACATGCAGAAAAATGAAATTGGACCATTTCCTTACATCACACACAAAAATAGACTCAAAATGGATGAAGGACCTCAATGTGTGAAAGGAATCCATCAAAATCCTTGAGGAGAACACAGGCAGCAACCTCTTCGACCTCAACCCCAGCAACATCTTTCTAGGAACATCGCCAAAGGCAAGGGAAGCAAGGGCAAAAATGAACTATTGGGATTTCATCAAGATCAAAAGCTTTTGCACAGCAAAGGAAACAGTTAATAAAACCAAAATACAACTGACAGAATGGAAGAATATATTTGCAAATGACATATCAGATAAAGGGCTAGTGTCCAAAATCTATAAAGAACTTAGCAAACTCAACACCCAAAGATCAAATAATCCAATCAAGAAATGGGTAGAGGATATGAACAGACATTTCTGCAAAGAAGACTTCCAGATGGCCAACAGACACATGAAAAAGTGTTCCATATCACTCGGCATCAGGGAAATACAAATCAAAACCACAATGAGATATCACCTCACACCAGTCAGAATGGCTAAAATCAACAATTCAGGAAAAGACAGATGCTGGTGAGGATGTGGAGAAAGGGGAACCCTCCTACACTGTTGGTGGGAATGCAAGCTGGTGCAACCACTCTGGAAAACAGCATGGAGGTTCCTCAAAAAGTTGAAAATAGAACTGCCCTATGACCTAGCAATTGCACTACTGGGTATTTACCCTAAAGATACAAATGTAGTGATCCGAAGGGGCACGTGCACCTGAATGTTTATAGCAGCAATGTCCACAACAGCCAAACTATGGAAAGAACCTAGATGTCCATCAACAGATAAGTGGATAAAGAATATGTGGTTATATACACAATGGAATACTATGCAGCCATCAAAGGAAATGAAATCTTGCCAATTGCGACAACATGGATGGAACTAGAGCGTATCATGCTTAGTGAAATAGTCAAGCAGAGAAAGACAACTATCATATGATCTCCCTGATATGAGGAAGTGGTGATGCAACGTGGGGGCTTAAGTAGGTAGGAGAAGAATCAATGAAACAAGATGGGATTGGTAGGGAGACAAACCATAAGTAACTCTTAATCTCACAAAACAAACTGAGGTTTGCTGGGGGGAGGGGGGTTGGGCGAAAGGGGGTGGGTTTATGGACATTGGGGAGGGTATGTGCTTTGGTGAGTGCTGTGAAGTGTGTAAACCTGTCGATTCACAGATCTGTACCCCTGGGTATAAAAATATATGTTTATAAAAAAATAAATATTAAAAAAAAGGCAGATGTAGATGATTTCTCTGGTAATTTCCATGAAAAATACACTATCAATTTTATACAAATTTTTCTATAAAACAAAGAGGATGGAATTAGTTCACAACTCAATCTTTGAGGGCAGTGTTATTCTGATAACTGAACCATACCAAAATTAAAAAAAAAAAAATTGCAGAACAAGATTGTTACTGACTATGGCGCTGAGCCAGAGGGTGCTATGAAGAAACCAGGTCTTGGTCCCTGAGCCACCAGCATGCCTGAGAGCACCTGGATGGTGGCTCTCATGAGGACCTGGGAGCCTCACCAGCCAGCAGAACCACAGCATTTTGCACTCTCTATGCATGCAGGACATGCAACCAGAGTCTGAGTCATGCCCCACACCCTCCCCTGAGAAAGGTGTGTGTAGGTGCCAGCCCAGTGGTCTCAGACCCAGAAAGTCTGAGCAATACCAGCCTGGGCCAGTGGGAAAATCTTAGTGTTCTATCACTGCTTGGGACTTCTCTGGCAGTCTGGAGCTGCCCAGACAGCTGCTGCTGTCATGGTTTTGGGTACAAGCAGGTTCCTAAGTCCCCAGAGACCGTGACTGGGAATGTGCTCTACCAGTAGCCAAGGGGGAATTTATGTGATCTGGAGCACCCAGAGGGGAACAGACTGAGGCTTCTCTCTGAGAGGAGGTCTGGGTGCAGTTTGCTGTCCTCTAAACCTCCAAAAACCATCAAAAGCTATAGAGGTGAAGGAAAACAAATGAACAAACAAACAAACAAAACCTCAAGAGAGCAAAAGCCTGAAAAACCGGTTTCCTCAGAGGCCACCCCCTTGAGGGGGGCTGGCGGGAACAGTGCCTAAAAACCCAAGCTGCAGGCCCCACCTCCAGAAAGCCAACTAAAACAAAAAAACAAACAAACAAAGACAATAGAACAACCACCACTACTTGATAGATACAAGTTTTATTTTTATTCGTTCCCACTCTTCTGGTTCATTTTTTTTTTATAGATAATTTTTTGACCTATCTACCATCCCAGTGAGGTGTCCAGTACATCAAATTCTGTAATAACTTTCTAATATGAACTTTTTGATACATATACTGGTGTTTTTCTTTTGCTTTTCTATTTTTTAATTTTTTTTTAAATTTTATTTTATTTTATTTTATTTTTATTTTTATTTTTTAATATTCATATAGAGTTAAACTTCAAGGTAATCCCCTTTACCCAATCAATGCTACCCCCATAGGTAAACCAATTTTTAATCCCCCATTATCTTAGGAAAGTTGAGCCCTTTAACAAAGACATCAAGATACATCCAGGAAGAATCAAAATAACCTTCCTCACCCACACTGAGAATTTATAACCACTCTCCATCTTTTTCTTCTGCCAGTGTTTCTGTGTATTTGTGTTTGTCCTGGTAATATATAAATCTTATACTTGGGGTTCTTTTTGATGAGGTTTTTTTGGTTTGTTTTGTTTTGATTTTATATATATATATATATATTTTTTTTTCTCTTATCATCTACTTTTATCAGTCTTTTTGTTTGTTTTTGCTTGTATACTTCATAAATCTTACCTTGGGCCCATTTGGACTGGGCCTTCTCTTTTATTTTATCTTTTCTCTCTCTCTCTCTCTCTCTTTTTCTTTTCTCTCTCTTTCTTTTTTCTTTCATTTGGGTGAGGACTTTTGATTGCTCAGAAGCGTTTCAGAGTGCACCTTATCTGCACCACAGTCAACACATTCAGCCATTCAGCCATCTCTCACCAAAATGACTAGGAGGAGAAATGCCCAAGAGAAGAAAAATTCAGAGGTTGGACCTTCTGCAACAGAGCTAATGGCTATCGACATAGACAATATGTCGGAGAAGGAATTCAGGCTAACAATTATCCAGGCAATAGCTAAGTTGGAGTAAGCCATGGATGACAAAATGTAATTGATTAGGGCAGAAATGAAAGCCACCAGGGATGATGTTCACAATGTTCTCAATGAGTTCCAATCTAATCTAAATTCTCTAAAAGATAGTGTAACTGAGACAGAAGATAGAATTAGTGATCTGGAGGACAAACAGATAGAAAAGATCAGGAGGAAGCCTGAAACAAACAGCTTAGAAGCCACGAAAACAGAATTAGGTAAATAAATGATGCCATGAAACGTTTCAAAGTCAGAATTACTGGAATCCCTGAAGGGGAGGAGAAAGAAAGAAGACTAGAAGATATAGTGGAACAAATTCTCCATGAAAATTTTCCCAATTCGTGAATGGAGTTCATGTACTGGTACTAGTTCATGTACCAGTGTTCATGTTCTAGAGGCAGAACGGATTATACAAGATTATAGAATCTCAAACGTCCTCAAAACACCTGATAGTAAGAATGAGGAATCATAATTGTAGACAGGATCTCTTGAAAGCACCTAGGAAAAAGAAACTCCTTACATACAGAGGAAAGCCCATCAGCATAATGTCAGACCTGTCCACAGAAGCCTGGCAAGCCAGAAAGGGCCGGCAAAATATATTCAGGGCACTAAATGAGAAGAACATGCAGCCAAGAATACTTTATTCAGCAAGACTAACATTCAAAATGGATGGAGAGATAAAGAGTTTCCTAGATCGGCAAGGCTTAAAAGAGTACGCAACCACCAAGTCAACACTGCAGGAAATATTAAGGGGGTTTCTATAAAAGAGGAAAAATCCTAAAAATATCATTGAACAGAAATATGGAGACAATCTACAGAAAGACTTCAAAGGTAACATGATGTCAATAAAAACGTATCTATCAATAATCACTCTCTATGTGAATGGCCTAAATGTGCCCATAAAATGACACAGGGTTGCAGATTGGATTAAACGACAGGACCCATCGATATGTTGTCTACAAGAGACACATTTCGAACCTAAGGATACCCCAGACTAAAAGTGAAGGGATAGAGAAGCATCTTTATGTCAATGGGCCTCAAAAAAAGGCTGGGATAGCGATTATCATATCAGATAGATTAGATTGCAAAATAAAGACTGTAGTCAGAGACATGGAAGGACACTACATAATTCTTTTTTTTTTTTTTAAGATTTTATTTATTTGTCAGAGAGAGAGGGAGAGAGAGCGAGCACAGGCAGACAGAATGGCAGGCAGAGGCAGAGGGAGAAGCAGGCTCCCTGCCAAGCAAGGAGCCCAATGTGGGACTCGATCCCAGGGTGCTGGGATCATGACCTGAGCTGAAGGCAGCTGCTTAACCAACTGAGCCACCCAGGCATCCCACACTACATAATTCTTAAAGGGACTATCCACCAAGATGATCTAACAATTGTAAATATCTATGCCCCCAATATGGGAGCACCCAATTACATAAGAAAACTATTAATCAAGATAAAGAGTCATATTGATATGAATACATTAATAGCAGGAGATCTTAACATGCCTCTCTATCGGTAATAGACAGATCATCGAAGCAGAAAATCAATAATGAAACAAGAGCATTGAATGATACATTGGACAAGATGGACCTCATAGATATATACAGAACATTCCACCTTAAAACAACATAATACTCATTCTCCTCAAGTGCACATGGAACCTTCTCAAGAATAGAAGGGTATGACCACATACTGGGTATGAATAATAGAATAGAATAGTATGACCACATACTGGGTCACAAATCAGAGCTCAATCAATACCAAAAGACAGAGAATATATTCCCTGCATATTCTCAGATCACAATGCTTTGAAACTGGAGCTCAATCACAAGGAAAAGTTTGGAAGGAACTCAAACACCTGGAAGCTAAAGACTGCCTTGCTTAAGAATACTTGGATCAACCAGTAGACCAAAGAAGAACTTAAACAATTCATGGAAACCAATGAGAATGAAGATACTTCAGCCCAAAACCTATGTGATACAGCAAAGGCAGTCCTAAGGGGGAAATACATAGCCTCCAAGCCTCCCTCAAAAAAATAGAAAAATCCAGAATACACCAGCTGTCTCTACACCTTAAAGAACTGGAGAATCAACAACAAATTAAGCCAACTCCACACACAAGAAGGGAAGTAATCAAGATTAGAGCAGAGATCAATGAGATAGAAACTAGAGACACAGTAGAACATATCAATGAAACTAGAAGCTGGCTTTTTGAAAGAATGAATAAGATCAATAAACTATTGGCCACACTAATCCAAAAGAAGAGAGAGAGCTCAAATTAATAAAATTATGAATGAAAAGGGAGAGATCACAACTAACACCAAGGAAGTAGAAATAATCATCAGAAGTTATTATCAACAGTTATATGCCAATAAGTTAAGCAACCTGGATGAAAGGGATGCATTCCTGGAAAACTATAAACTCCCAAAATTGAACCAGGAAGAAACTGACAACCTGAATAGATTGATATCTAGCAATGAGATTGAAGCATTGATCAAAAACTTCCCAAAAAACAAGAGCCCAGGACCTAACGGATTCCTTGGGGAATTCTACCAAACTTTCAAAGAAGAAATAACACCTATTCTCCTGAAGATGTTTCAAAAAATTGGAGCAGAAGGAAAACTTCCAGACCCTTTTTATGAAGTCAGCATTACCACAATCCCTAACCCAGGCAAAGACCCCACCAAAAAGAAGTTCAGACCAGAATCACTGATGAATATGGATGCTAAGATTCTCAACAAGATCCTAGCAAATAGCATCCAATAGCACATTAAAAATATCATCTTCCATGACCAGGTGGGATTCATCCCTGGGTTACAAGGATGGTTCAACATTCGCAAATCAATCGATGTGATAGTACAAATCAATAAGAGAAGAGAGAAGAACCACATGGTTCTCACAGTTGATGCAGAAATAGCATTTGACAAAATCCAGCATCCGTTCCTGATTAAAATGCTTCAAAGTATAAGGTTAGAGGGAACATTCCTCAACTTCATAAAATCTATGAAAATCCCACAGCAAATATCATCCTCAGTGGGAAAAAGCTCACAGCCTTCCTGTAGAGATCAGGAACATGACAAGGATGTCCACTCTCACCACTCTTGTTCAACGTAGTATTAGAAGTCCTAGCAACAACAATCAGACAACAAAGAGAAATAAAAGGTATCCAAATTGGCAATGATGAAGCCAAACTCTCTCTCTTTGCAGATGACACGACACTTTATACAGGAAACCCAAAAGACTCCACCCCCAAACTACTAGAACTCATACAACAACAATTCAGTAATGTTGCAGGATACAAAGTCAATGAACAGAAATCAGTTGCTTTCTTATATACTAACAATGAAAATACAGAAAGGGAAATTAGAGAATTGATTCCATTTACTATAGCACCAAGAACCATAAGATACCTGGGAATAAACCTAACCAAAGAGGTAAAGGATCTGTATTCAAGGAACTACAGAACACTCATGAAAAAAACTGAAGAAGACACAAAAAGATGGAAGACCATTCCATGCTCTTGGATAGGAAGAATAAACATTGTTAAAATGTCTATACTGCCTAGAGCAATCTATACTTTTAATGCCATTCTGATCAAAATTCCACCGGTATTTTTCAAAAACTAGAGCAAGTAATCCTAAAATTTCTATGGAATCAGAAGAGACCCCAAATTTCTAAGGAAATGTTGAAAATGAAAAACAAAACTGAGGGCATCATGTTACCTGATTTCAAGCTTTACTACAAAGCTGTGATCACCAAGACAGCATGGTATTGGCATAAAAACAGACACATAGACCAGTGCAGGCCCAGATATGGACCCTCAACTCTATGGTCAAATAATCTTCAACAAAGCAGGAAAAAATATACAGTGGAAAAAAGACAGTCTCTTCAATAAATGGTGCTGGGAAAATTGGACATCTACAAGTAGAAGAATGAAACTCGACCATTCTCTTACACAGTACACAAAGATAAACTCAAAATGGATAAAAGACTTCAACGTGAGACAGGAATCCATCAGAATCCTAGAGGAGAACATAGGCAGTAATCTCTTCAATATCAGCCACAGCAACTTCTTTCAAGATATGTCTCCAAAGGCAAAGGAAACAAAAGTGAAAATAAACTTTTGGACTTCATCAAAATCAAAAGCTTCTGCACAGCAAAGGAAACAGTCAACAAAACAAAGAGGCAACCCACGGAATGGGAGAAGATATTTGCAAATGACAGTACAGGCAAACGGCTAATATCCAGGATCTATAAAGAACTTCTCAAACACACACAGAGCAGATAATCATGTCAAAAAATGGGCAGAAGACATGAACAGACACTTCTCCAGTGAAGACCTACAAATGGGTAACAGACACTTGAAAAAATGTTCATCATCATTAGCCATCAGGGAAATTCAAATCAAAACCATATTGAGATACTACCTCACACAAGTTAGAATGGCAAAAATTAGCAAGACAGGAAACAATGTGTGTTGGAGAGGATGTGGAGAAAGCGGAACTTTCTTACACTGTTGGTGGGAATGCAAGTTGTTGCAGCCACTTTGGAGAATAGTGTGGAGATTCCTTAAGAAATTAAAAATAGAGCTTCTCTATGACCCTGCAATTGCACTACTGGGTATTTACCCCAAAGATACAGATGTAGTGAAAAGAAGGGCCATCTGTACCCCAATGTTTATAACAGCAATGGCCACTGTCGCCAAACTGTGGAAAGAACCAAGATGCCCTTCAATGGACGAATGGATAAGGAAGATGTGGTCCATATACACTATCGAGTATTATGCCTCCATTAGAAAGGATGAATACCCAACTTTTGTATCAACATGGATGGGACTAGAAGAGATTATGCTGAGTGAAGTAAGTCAAGCAGAGAGAGTCAATTATCATATGGTTTCACTTATTTGTGGAGCATAACAAATAACATGGAAGACATAGGGAGATGGAGAGGAGAAGGGAGTTGAGGGAAATTGGAAGAGTAGATGAACCATGAGAGACTATAGACTCTGAAAAACAATCTGAGGGTTTTGAAGGGTGGGGGTTGGGAGGTTGGGGGAGCCTGGTAGTGGGTATTATGGAGGGCACGTATTGCATGGAACACTGGGTGTGGTACACCAACAATGAATTCTGTTACACTGAAAAGAAATTAAAAAAAAATTTTTTAAGATATTAAAAATATTTACCAAAAATTTAATCTAGTAATATGTAAAAAATAACAATACCTCATGCTCAAGGAAAGTTTATCCCAAAGTAGCAAGGTTGACTTAATAATTAAAAGTAAATCAATATAATTCACCTTTTTAACAAATAATAACCCCAAAATATCCTTTCATCATCTGAATAGATGAAGAAAAAACATCTGACAAAATCCAATGTCCACTTGTGATGAAAACTTTCAGCAAGCTAGCAATAGAATAAAACATCCTTGAAAAAATAAAGATTTATAAAAAAGTTTCAACAAACATTATATTTAGTTGTAAAAAAAATGAATGCTTTTGCCTTCAGATCAAGAATAGAGAAAGGATGTTATTATCACTTCTTTCAATATCTGGTTGTTTACTGAGAGTATACAAACAAATGACAAATGATATATTGTTTTTCATCCTGCAGTCTTGCTAAATTCAATTATCCTATGTTCTGATGTATTTTTACAAATATTTTTAATATTTTCTATGCAGGGGATTATGTCACTGTGAATACAGTTTTACTTCAGTAATAAGGAGTCGGAGTCCATTTCCTGATGTTTGCTGACAGCTTTTAATCCTCTCTTCTTCCCACTTCTCTTTGTGATGTGCATTTGGGCATACTGACAAGAAACCTTGGTCCCATGTGATTTCACCCATATGTGGAATCCAAAACCCAAAATAAACAAATAAATAAACAAACAAAAAAAAGGCAGAATCAGACCTGTAAAAACAGAGAACAAATTGATGGCTGCTGTAGGGGAAATAGGTGGGGAAGAACAACATGGATGAAGTGGGAGATAGAGGCTTTCGTTTATGGAATAAAAAGTCACAGAAGTAAAAGGCACAGCACAGGGAATATAGTCAATAATATTATAATAGTTTTGTGTGATGTCAGATGGGAGCTACACTTGGGGTGAACATAGAATAACATATAGAGAAGTTGAATCACTATGTTGTACTTCTGAAACTCATATGACGTTGTGTGTCAGCTATATTAAAGAAAATATGAAAAACAAAAACAAGAAATAAGGAAAGCTTTGTCCCACGGTCTTAGGAAAAGTTCCTTAGATGCAAGTGGGAGACTTAAATCAAACAGTCCCCTGCCCTCATGCATCAACATTTACCTTGGCTGTGTTGCCTAATCACAATCAAAACCCCGAGATCAACTCTTTTCCTTTTTATCTAGTATTCTCAGATCTTTCTCATATCCTCTTATTGTGTGCAGAATCACCAGTTTCAATGTTGGAAAGTTTGGATGTGGATCCCTCTTTCCACTGCAAAGTGTTTATGACAACTTCTTCTTTTCTAGTTTTGTTCCATTTTATTTCTTCTTGCCAAAGTTCACTGAAGAGAGTGTCCAGTGCAAATCCATGGGAAAGGGGAAATATATTTTACTTTCTGATAGTGGGGTGCCAATGTCACATTGTCTGAGGAACCTATGGGATAAGAAGTATTGTTGCTGTCATTTTTGTGAAGCAAAATCTGCTGCATCATTTCTATTCTGCAGGCTTCCCTGACACAGAAAAGAAAGAAGCCTGTTATCCTCTTACTGTAAGAAATCTCTTAATGTTCATTTGTATGAAGGGGAAGAATGCATAGTTTTTCTAAGATATTCTGATTTTGTATCAATGGTGGAAGATGAAAGAATAGGAAATGGTGACACTAGTTATGTCTTTGCCTTATTACCTACATACCATTAAATAAGTTTTAGTTTTCCTTAAATCTTCAGGGTATTTTTGTTGAGCCATAGTCTGAAGTTAACTGACGAAGTACATCTTAAATACTTTCGCTGATTAAAATACTTTTGAGTGTAAAATGATCTTTAGAAAATTCTAGTCTAACTCATGAACGACCTAAATTCCCTCTGAAAATATCCCTTTCAGTTATCTCTGGTGTGAAAAACTCAGCATTCCTTTTGCAGCACATTCCCTGTTTTTATTTTTTTCTCACACAGAAAATGAAAAACTTCCCTCTATCTTTGCCATTAGCTTCTAACTTTTCTTTCTTTCTTTTTTTTTTTTTTTAATGGTATGATATCTGGGTCTTTTCAAGTATTCATGTTCTCATATAGGTGAAGAATTATGTGTCCTTTCATCTCTTCCCTAAACTTTATATTCTAGACTTCTTTCAACCATTTTCCACAAATATTATTTCCTTTCTTCATCATCCTGGCATTCTCTGCTGAATGTTTTAGTTTCCTCACTGAAGGTTTCTTAGGACTGATAACACTAGTCTGCACATCATAAGACTGATTCATAATATGGTAAGACCATCAAGGAGCACATTATACCTTAGATTTTTTTTATCACAACAAACTTTCAATAGATAATGTGCTAAATGATATCTTAAACATCTAAGTCTTTTTAACAAATTCTACCACTGTCATTGACTTGCCAGTTGTGTATAATTCAAAGTTGGGATCTTTAAAAAAAAAAAAAAAAAGTGGGGAGGTGTTTTAGGACCTTTAAAAATATTATTGGATTTTAACCTCCAAGCTTAAGCATGTTTCAAACATATCAACGTATGAGATATTCAATTTGTTATTTCAAATTTATTCTCTAAATGAACTTTGTGCAATTCCACTAGTAGCTTCTCTTCAGATTAGTGTAATCTGTCAATATGCTTTGAGTATAATTGTTGAATTAATTGGGAATTCACATAAATTTTATTTATTCCTATCTGTATTTCATCATCTTGCCTTTAAGGATTTTATGTAAGGACTTGTCAATGTCTTTTTACAACAGAGACAATTTCTATCTACCAAGCTTTCCTAGTTTACAAGATGCTTTGACAAAAAAATCATGTTTTGGTTCCACTGCTGCCCCAAAATGCAAAACGGCTAGAAGTTCTCACTTCTACTTATTGCAGGGAAAACAAACAAACAAACTAACAAACAAAACCTAAACAAATAGACAACTAATGAATTTTCTTGTACCCAAGAGAGAATTGAGTTTGCAGGTCACATTGTCACCTCAAAGTCTAAAACAAAATACAAATTTAGAAGCACAGTTGAGGTCTGCTTATCTGCAGCAAAAGCTGCTGGAGTCATTAATTGGTAGCTGTTTTTATATAATAATTGGAGACTGAGTGTGGACCAGCTTGGTGGACATGGACTGAGGGGCCCTCACAATTTTCTTGATTTTACTTCTAGGAATCCTACCATTTCTCATAATGAAAAGAAAAGGAAAATCTTTTGTGGCTATGACAGGGGGAGGAAAGCAGTAATCTCTATGAATATTCAAAGAGTCTTCTCCAGAACAAAGCTCTATTCTGAAGGGAAAAGGAAGAGGAATCAATTAAAACCAAAGCCTGGTTCTTTAAAAATATCAATAAAAATGATAAAACTCTAAGCGGGCTAGTGAAGAAAAAAATATAGATAAAACACAAGTTACTAATATCAGAAATGAAAGATTTATTATTACTAATTCTATGAAAATTAAGGTGATAATAAATAAATACTATGAACAACTGTATGCCCACAAATCTGATAATTTAGATGAACTGGATCATTTCAGTGAGATACACGAAGTATCAAGCTCTCAAAGGAGAAATAGATAATGTAAATAGCTCTATGTCCATTAAAAAATTGAACTGAAATAACTTCATAAAAAAGAAATCACCAGGCTAAGACACGCTACATTGGTAATTCTACCCAACAATTAGTGATAAAATGGTAACAATTCATTATAATCTTTTCCAGAGTATAGGAGAACAAGCACTTCGTAATTCATTCTAGGAAGACAGCATTATCCTAATACCAAAACTGAATAAAGACATTATAATAAAGGAAAACTAAAGACCAATATCTTTCATGAAAACATGCACAAACCCCTCAGCTAAGTAAATCTTAAGAAGTTAAATCCAAAATTTTATTTAAAAAACATATAATATGACCCAGTGGGATTTATTTCAGGTACAGAAGGCTGATTCAATAAGCAAATATTAATCAATGTAATCAGTCATGTCAACTGACTAAGGAAGAAAAATTAAATGATCATATCAATTGATTTAGAGAAAAAACATCTGACAAAATCCAATTTTTAGCCATGACAAAAACTTCTCAGCAAACTAGGAACAGAGGGAACCTTTCTAAATTTGATAAACTAGAAATAAAATCTACAGCAAATAATATACATATTGATAAACAACTGAACATTTCCTCTTAAAATTTAAAATAAGGCATTTTCTTTTGTCATCAGTTATTTTCAATATCATATTGGAAATAATGACTAGCAAAAAAAAAAAAAAGAAAGGAAATAAAAGTAATGCAGTTAGAAAGGAAGACAATACTGTCTCCCTTCCTGGATGACAGAATTGTCTATGTTGAATATACGAAAGAACTATCACCATCAATGCTTCCACTAACAAACACTGTGGAACTAATAAGCAAGTGTATCAAGGCTACAAGACCTAAGTTTAGTATAGAAAAATTAATTCCTTTTTATGTATTGACAATGAATAACAAGAATTTAAAATAAAAATAGTATTGGTAATAACACAATAATAAAATACTTGGGCATAAATATCAGAAGATAAGCACAGGGCCTATATGCCAAAATCTATGATACATTTAATGCAAAATCAGAGATCTAAGTAAATGATGCAATATTCCGTGTTCATGGATTGGAAGACAAAATATTATCAAGATGACAATTCTTCTCAATGTAGTCTACACATTCAGCACAATCTCAATCAAAATCTAAGCAAACAGTTTTGAAGTTATTAACAAACTGACTCTAAAGTTTATATAAAAAGACAAAAGACCTATAATACTGAACACAATTCTATAGAAGAACAAATTTAGAGACAAATTCTAAGAATCATGGTAAAGTTAAAATAATCAAAGTAATGCAATGTTGGCAAAAGGATAGACAAATAAAATAAGGGAACAAAGCAGAGAGCCTAGAAATAAGCAACTAATCTCTTAGAAAAAAAAATTCAAAGTGGTGGGGATGGTATTTTCAAGAAATGGTATTGAAACTACTGGATCCAAACAAGGGGGAAAAAAGAACCTAGAAAGAGACCTTGCATTGTACACAAAATTTAAGTTAAAATAGATAGATCATAGATCTAAGTGGAAAATATAAAATTTCTAGGATAAAATATGGGAAATAAGTGTTTAGTGATTAGTTTTAAAATACAACATCAAGGGGGCCTGAGTGGCTCACTGGTTTGAGCCTCTACCTTCAGCTCAGATCATGATCTTAGGGTACTGGGATCGAGTCCCACATCAGGCTCTCTGCTCAGTGGGGAGCCTGCTTCTCGCTGCCCCCCAACCTGCCTCTCTGCCTACCTGTGATCTCTGTCTGTCAAATAAATAAATAAAATCTTAAAAAAATAAATAAAATACAACATCCATGGCATCCATGGAAAATAAATGGTAATTTGGATTTTAATAAATTAAAATCTTTCTGCTAAACACACAATTAAGAGAATGACAAGACAACTATGACTAAGAGAAAATACTTAATTGTGAAACACATATTTGGTGGATAATTCTGCTCCCAATATGCAAAGAATCCTTAAAACTCAATTCAAAAGGGCTGAATAGACACCTCACCAAAGAAGATATCTAGATGTCAAATAAGTACATTAGATATTTGATATAACTTGACATTAGAGAATAGAAGATTCCAGCAACAATGAATACTTCTACAAATCTATTATAATGGCTAATATCCAAAGCATTAATAATAACAATTGCTGGCAAGGATGTGGAGTATAGCACTAACAATTTGATCCAGAAATTATGGTCTTAGTTACTTAGTCAACTGATTTGAAAAATGTCTATGCAAAAACCTGAACTTGAATATTTATAGCACCCTTAGTCATAATCGCTGGGAACAATAATAACCTGGGAGCAACCAAGATGTCTTTCAATAGATGAATGAATAAACCAGCTGACAGTATATTTGTATAATGAAATATTATTCATATAGAAAAGACATCAACTATCCAAATACACAAAGACATGAAAAATTCTTAAATGCATATTACTCAGTGAAAAAATCCTTCTTAAAAATCTACCTAATGTATGATTCCAACTATATGATATATATTTTTAATTAATTTATTTATTTATTTTTAATAAACATATAATATACTTTTATCCCCAGGGGTACAGGTCTGTGAATCGCCAGGTTTACATACTTCACAGCACTCACCATAGCACATACTCTCCCCAATGTCCATAACCCCACCCCCTTCTCCCAACCCCCCTCCCCCCAGCAACCCTCAGTTTGTTTTGTGAGATTAAGAGTCACTTATGGTTTGTCTCCCTCCCAATCCCATCTTGTTTCATTTATTCTTCTTCTACCCCATTAACCCCCCATGTTGTATCTCCACTTTCTCATATCAGGGAGATATATGATAGTTGTGTTTCTCTGCTTGACTTATTTTTCTAAGCATGATACCCTCTAGTTCCATCCATGTTGTTGCAAAAGGCAAGTTTTTATTTCTTTTGATGGCTGCATAGTATTCCATTGTGTATATATACCACATCTTCTTGATCCATTCATCTGTTGATGGACATCTAGGTTCTTTCCATAGTTTGGCTATTGTAAACATTGATGCTATAAACATTTGGATGCACATGCCTCTTCGGATCACTACGTTTGTGTCTTTAGGGTAAATACCCAGTAGTGCTATTGCTGGG
This sequence comes from Mustela lutreola, assembly GCF_030435805.1. NCBI lineage: Eukaryota > Metazoa > Chordata > Mammalia > Carnivora > Mustelidae > Mustela > Mustela lutreola. The sequence continues at coordinate 210,426,578 of NC_081290.1, read as the reverse complement.
TCATAGGGTAGTTCTATTTTCAACATTTTGAGGAACCTCCATGTTGTTTTCCAGAGTGGTTGCACCAGCTTGCATTCCCACCAACAGTGTAGGAGGTTTCCCCTTTCTCCACATCCTCACTAGCATCTGTCATTTTCTGACTTGTTAATTTTAGCTATTCTGACGGGTGTGAGGTGGTATCTCATTGTGGTTTTGATTTGTATTTCCCTGATGCCAAGTGATTCTGAACACTTTTTCATGTGTCTGTTGGCCATTTGGATGTCTTCTTTGCAGAAATGTCCGTTCATGTCTTCTGCCCTTTTCTTGATTGGATTATTTGTTCTTCGGGTGTTGAGTTTGCTAAGTTCTTTATAGATTTTGGACACTAGCCCTTTATCTGATATGTCATTTACAAATATCTTCTCCCATTCTGTCAGTTGTCTTTTGGTTTTGTTAACTGTTTCCTTTGCTGTGTAAAAGATTTGATCTTGATAAGATCTCAATAGTTCATTTTTGCCCTTGCTTCCCTTGCCTTTGGCTATGTTCCAGGAAGATGTTGCTGGGGTTGAGGTCAAAGAGGTTGCTGCCTGTGTTCTCCTCAAGGATTTTGATGGATTCCTTTCTCACATTTTTAGAAAAGACATAACTATATGGATAAGAAATAAATGTTCCAGTTATTGCCAGTGATTTGGGATAACAAGGTGGTTTAATACATAGATCACATGGGATTTCTTTAGGGTAGTCAAATTATTGTACATGATCATGTAATTTGTGAATATAAACAGTAAGCATTTGTCAGAAATCAGAAAGCTTTATAGCACATTGAGTAATTTTAATGCCTGCTAATTTAGAAAAATCATTTAAGAGGCAAGGCAATCTCAGATAAAATGCAAAATGTGCTAAGTGTGTGGGGCACCTGAATGGTTCATTCAGTTAAACCTCCAACTCTTGATTTCAGCTCATGATTTCAGGTCATGATTTCAGGGTCATGAGATCTAGCCATGGGCTCCACGCACAGCCCAGAGTCTGCTTGATATTCCCTCTTCCTTTACCCTGCCCCATAAATAAATAATAAATACATATAAATAAACTGTTAAAAATAACCTTGGTGTATTATAAATATATGAAATGAACTGACCAAAAGGTATGGAGCAATAAGGTACTGATCTAAGTGACTGGAAATATGTAAAATATGTAAAACCAATGGCAGAGAGAAATATAAACACTATCCTCAAGTTGATGAAATTATTTCCCATGGAGCATAGGTTAATGATTCTTAAATCACTATACATGTACTGAAGTTAAGTTATTAATTGAACTGATGCCATATGATGGAAGCCAGGTCTCTCACTGATGGAGTGGAAGGGTACAGACATGCAAGAAGAGACTAAACTTGTCATTGTGATAATTGATTGGTATTGGAGACATCAGTTTTAACTCATGTTTACCTTAATATAGATACAAGAGGTTACACATAAAAATATTTTAAAAATGTGTATGTACATGTCAAAGGGCCTCCTTGCTCTATTAGCTAGAAGAGTGCAGAAGCAATGATATGCAGTAGCAATGAGCACACCTAACACCAAACTCTTATTTTCTAATACCATTTCCAATAAAAGAAACAAGGGCTTCTAGCAGAAATGGCTAATTATATGACTGGGGAACTCATGCATGTGATAAACCTAGAACATCTTGTAGTACAAAAAGTTAAGTAAGCACTTAAAAAAAAAAGAAAGAAAGAAACCACAATGATGGGGGTATGTCAAAGTGATACTGACATGAGAGCCAGTTGAAAGAACTCCCAAGGACTAAAGCTGGAACAATGTAAGCAACACAATAAAGTAGTATTACATTACAAAACAATGTATAAAATAAATAACCCTGGGACCACACTGAAATACATGATTAAATAAACAAATAAATGAAGAGAATAGACAAGCCTTTCACACAAAGAAATTTAAATAATTCATGTAGATAACACACCTTTAAGGAGATGAAACATAACTTCATTACTTATTAAGTGTGGGCTGTGCATTGTGACTTTCTTCCAAAGAGTAGAGGATGGAAAGCGGTGGGGCGGGGGGAGGGGACAATAACTGTATTGTGTATAAACCTGGTAAACACCGCATTTAACATCAATAGACAAGGGGGAAGTTATTTTTCTTTTGTGTGATTCAACTTCATCACCTAGAAAATGAAAAAAAAATATTTTTCTCAAAGGGCTGTTTTGAGAATGAAATATGATAATTTGAGTAAAATGCCTAAAACAAGATCTACCCTAAAACAGTATATATTTTTTTCCATTACTATTACCTTAATGGTAACTTTCTTGGCAACTTTCAGAGATTTTTTTTTTTTTTAAGCAAGTTGAGACCAGAGCAGAAGAAATAAAAGATATATTCTAGGGAGTATACTGTCTATCAGAGATCTAATAATGTATGCAGTTTGGGAAATGTTGAAAAGTGCTCTGCTTTTCCCAGTGTCTCAAAGTAATATCCAGGCAAAACTGGATTATTATAATGGTTATTATAATGATAGTGTTATTTACATAAAATTGTCTGCACATTGAGAGCACTGTTCTGCATGCTTTATGCTCATTAACTTATGTACTTTTTTCAATAAAACTATGGGATAGGGACTCCTGTGTGGCTCAGTTGGTTAAGCAGCTGCCTTTGGCTCAGGTCATGATCCCAGCGTCCTGGGATCAAGTCCCACATCGGGCTGCTTGCTCGGTGGAGAGCCTGCTTCTCCCTCTGCCTCTGCCTGCCATTCTATCTGCCTGTGCTCACTCTCTCTCCCTCTCTCTCTCTGACAAATAAATAAAATCTTTAAAGCAAAGCAAAACAAAACAAAACAAAAAAACTATGGGATATATTGAGAAATATTTTTCCATGGTTCTCTCACATTTCTGTGTGTCTGGTAACAGCTTTTGTTCCTGACTAAATGTTCATGCATGTTAGTATAGAAAACACTCTTGGGAGATAGAGATAAGGTTTCTTTCACAAGTAGAGAGTAGATTTGTTTGCTGTCCAGAATAATAAAAATAATTTATTTGTTTCAGTAAAACTAGAATGATCAGGCCTGTTAGCAAACCCCTTTAGGATAGAGGGATTTCTCAAGCTTAGATTCCTCAGTTGTGATATAAATTTCTGGACCCATTTGTGTGTTGTCCCAAGGTAAATCTAAGGAAATATGCAGTTTATACTGCTTTCTGTGCTCTGAGAAATAGAGTGCCTTGTGTCTGACCCAAGAGTTTCATGTCTTCTGCCAGCACCTGCGAAAATGTGGTACTTTAACTTGCTATCTTAATCTTGACCCTTATAATCACTGCATCCATTTTTCTAGCTGAGGAAACTAGTTCACTGACTGTGAACTTGTCCAAGGTCACACAGAAAGAGGAGGAGTTAGAGTTGAACTCAAACATTCTGGGTCCGGGGATTGCACACACAACCATTATGTTGAACTTGTACTTAAAATTTTTCAAACATACATGAAACTGGCTGTATAAATTGGAAATAATGTTGTATAATTATTTGTTGTGCTAAACTATAGAATTGCCAACTTTTAATCAATATAAAAAATAAAATGATAAATGTTTCCACCCTCTCAAAAAAAGGTCTACCAATACAATGCCCAAGTTTTATAAATCCTTCTCCCTTTCTCTACCCACCAAAATTTTCCTGACCCCTAAATCCCTGCTAGGAATCCTAATTAATGTACCAAAAGACAGAAATATGTGATCATTTCAAGGGCAGTCTGATTAATTTTGCTGAATAGAATGTCTTTCTAGCCGAAGGTTATTTTTTAATGAGCAGTCACACATGCTATAACTCTTGCTCTGTTGAATCTTAGTGGCAATGACAAGAATATAGAAAGGACCAGGAGATTTGAATACATTTACTAAATCTAGAAGTCTCCCTAGTGTATTTTCACCCATCTTATGTTTCTTTTCCCCTAGCCAAAAGCTGCTTATTCTTGTCTTTCCACTCTGGAGACTTTTCTCTTTGAGACAGAAGCAAAACTTTAGCCTTCTCTGTGTCAGTATTCAATAACCTGTCCCCATCATCAGGTTTCTCCATCCTATGATCTTTTCCTGACTCTAACAACAAACAAACAATCCCCTATTGGCCACTATTAGAATTTTGTTTTAATCAATCCATTCATTTTACTTTTTATCCTAGTATAAAGCTTGTATTTACACTGAACTTTGTTATGTCCTTGATTCCATTACTTGTACATTTTTTTAATTTTTAAATTTTTTTCTTTTTTAAAATTTATTAACATATAATATATTATTTGCCCCAAGTGTACAGGTCTGTGAATCATCAGGCTTACACATTTCACGGCACACACCATAGCACATACCCTCCCCAATGTGCATAACCCAGCCACCCTATCTTCATCCCCCAAGCCCCAGCAACCCTCAGTTTATTATATTACTTATATTACTTACATAATTTATTAAAAGTCAGAGATTGAATCTCTTATGGTTAACAATCTGAGATCTTTGGAATATCCTTTGAAAACATATTTTATGGGCATGAACTTTTTATTGTTTCTTCCTCTTAGAACACTCTTTCCCCAGCCTTTGTCTAACTCTTATTCATTCCTCAAACCCTCATATAAACTCATTTTCCCAGGATATCTTCTCTTCAAGTCCATGTAAGACAGTTCATGCATGCACCACATTATCATTCACTTCCCCCATCCACAGCACTTGTGACATGATTATTTTAATGTCTGTGTTCTTCTCCATATTCCCCATTAGATCATAAATTCTGTGAGGAGAGGCACTATGTCAATAATCCTAAACATGGTGTTTGTCATATAGTAGTCACTCAATTATTTATTGAATGAATGAAGGAAACAGTTCTTTATTCACATTCCCCAACTCCTGTTTGATATAGTTTGTAGCGTGTTATTAACCATATAGTCAGGGTTGTTGTTATAAGAGCTTTCTAATGCAATCCATCATCTATTCAGAGACTTGTAATAAAAACATATCTCTATATGAATTCATAAGATCAACCTTCCAAAACACAAGGGAACATATATGACTTTATCAAAATTTTTGCTCCCTATCATGATTTCTGAAATGAAATGGACATTTTGTTTAATGTTCTTGGCAGTTCAACTTTGACAGGTTTTCCCAGATATTCAGTGTTATATATATTTATACAACTTTCATATTATTTTATAATGTATATGAATTTATTATATTACCTATATTACTTATATAATTTATTAAAAGTCAGTATTAATTAACTGTGCAGTCTGCAGGTAGAGAAATGGCATGAAAGTCTCATTTACAAAAGCTTATCTATATCTAGAATTTAATGCAATACTTAGAGAATTCACTTTTGAACTGATACAACAAGTACTTATTGAATGACAACTGTGCACTAACACTGTACTTGGTGTTGGTGATTCAAGAAAGAAAAGAACAATAAAGATCAGCTTTAATGAATCTTACATCTTAGCAGAGAAAGTAGAAAAACAAATTCATAATATAATTTCAATATGTGATGATATATTTTAAAAATCAGGAGTACAAGAAAGGTAGAGGCAAATTAGACAAAAGAATGGTACCTATTTTAGAAAAATTAAGGAAAGCCTAAGAAGTTAAATTTAAGTAGATTCCTAAATGATATGGAGGGGCCAATCATGTAATACTCTTAAATCCAGAATGGTACTTTTTATATCAATCCATTTTATTCTCTGCAGCCATGGCCTCCTTGTAAATGACACATTTTGACTGATGAATGGGTAAAGAAGACATGATCAGTGATCAAAAAGAATGAAGGCTTGTCATTTGCAACAATGTGTATGCAACTGGAATGCATTATGCTTAGTGAAATAAGCCAGTCAGAGAAGGACAAATATCATATGATTTCACTTAAAAGTGGAATTTAAGAAACAAAACAAATGACATGGGGGCTTAAGTGGGTAGGAGAAGAATAAATGAAACAAGATGGGATTGGGAGGGAGACAAACCATAAGTGACTCTTAATCTCACAAAACAAACTGAGGGTTGCTGGGGGGAGGGGGTTTGGGAGAAGGGGGTGGGATTATGGACATTGGGGAGGGTATGTGCTTTGGTGAGTGCTGTGAAGTGTGTAAACCTGGTGATTCACAGACCTGTACCCCTGGGGATAAAAATATATGTTTATAAAAAATAAAAAATTAAAAAAAAAATGAACATGGGGGAAGGAAAAGAAAAAGATAAAAACAGAGAGGGAGGCCAACCATAAAACACTCTTAAATATAGAGAACAAACAGAGGGTTGTTGGAGGGGAGGTAAATAGATTGATGGTATAAATGGGTCATGGATATTAAGGGATGATCACTGGTATTATATGTAAGTGATGAATCACTAAATTCTATCGCTAAAACCAATACTACATTAAATGTTAACTAACTTGAATTTAAAAAAAAAAAAAGTATTGACCTGATCATAGTACTTCTTGCTTTAAGTTTGTCAATGTTTTTTTTTTTTTTTGGTAAAAAGGCTAACCTCTTTAATACGATATTTATGATTCTCTCCCACATGTTTTTCCCAACTCTATATTCTCTTCTGTTTCTCATGTTTTCTCTGCCTAAAATACTTATACTTAACCCTCTTATCTTTTTATTTACCCATTTTAGTGTTCATGAACACGCAAATTGCTTCTAGCGTTTGACAGTCAATAATAAAATATGATTAAACTTTTTGTATATGTCTTTGGGTGGATATAAGAACTCACTTCTCTTTGGAATTGAATTTCTAAGTTCTGGTGTTTTTCTTTCTTTCTTTTTTCTTTTCTTTTTCTTTTTGGTAAAGAAGACTTTCAGCTTCAGCTTTTGGTTCGATTTCTTTAAAATGTAGAGTATGATTGATATAAAAATATTGATATATTTTATATTTTAAATTCTTATAGGGGTGTGAATATTTGGATTTTGAAATTTGTTAGCATAAAGATATTTATATTGTTTGGTAAACCTTCCTTTCAATTTTAAAATATTTTTAAACTATTTTAATATTCTTAAAAATTGTGCTTAAATTATTTGGACTCTTTTATCTTTGTGTGTGTGTGTGTGTTTTGTGTGAACACTATATCTGAATTTGTTCTGTTGTTCTTTTTCTAATGTCTTAATAAAGATAACTAGCTCAATAATTTTTTATCCTTTTTTTCTTTTTGGAAGATAAACATTTAAGGCTATAAAATTTCCTCTAAATATTAGTTTAGTTGCATCCTATAAGTTTAGATATGAAGTGATATTAATTTGTAAAATTAATTAAAATTATTATCATCATTTGATCATGATAAATTGCCAAAATGAAAATTCTCTCAACTGCAGATTAAATAAGGAAAAGTGTAGATATTCAAAATATTTTATTTATGAGTTTCTTTCTATTAAAATGAAGAAAGCAAAATTAAACTAATGTTGTTTCAGTATAAATAAAATATTTAAACTTAGGATAATGTGAATTTTAATTGACTGAGGCACCCAGGCACTCTGGATAATATGAATTTTAATATGCCTAGTTTTAAACTTTTCAATATTTTAAAACTAATGATCTGAAAACAAAATTATCAACTAAAAATATGTTAACACATTTATATAATAGCAAATATTTTTCAGGGTGTTTTTGTTGGTTGGTTTATTTGTTTTTCAGAGTCCAGTATAGTTTGGCATGGTACTGGGAAGCTTTTAGAAGTTTCAGAGAAGAGCTCAGGATATTATATCCTGTTTTTTCCCCCACCTGTGGAAATTTCTCTTTTTAAAGTAACATATATCTTATTTTGTTTTAACTTTTTTTTAGAGGTGGGAGAGGCAATGGGAGAGAGAGAGACAATCTAAAGCAGACTCCACACCCAGCATGGAGGCTGACATGGGGCTCAGTCTCACAGCCCTGAGATCATGATGTGACCTGAAATCAAACTTTGGATGCTTAACTGACTGAGACAGCCAGGTGCCCTTTGTTTTGACTTTCTATTTATTCAATTTAATATGTAGAGAGGTCCATATGATCTTCCTCTCCATCTGTCTTGATATCTGCCTGGGTGTGTATTAAGACTACTAATTTCATATCTGTAAGTGGTCAGACCTTTAATATGCAAAGCTCTTAGTCAATGGGTGGTGTCTAGGGGCTTTCATCCAGTGTTTTTCTGTTGTAAGATAAATAAAAAGCTATAATAATCACTATGTAAGTATTTCTTTGTATTTCCCAAGACTTTTTATAATTTTTCCCCTAACTTTATTTATCTCCAAATTTTTATTTAAATTCCAGTTAACATACAGTGTAATATTAGTTCTAGGTGTAGAATTTAGTGATTCATCACTCATATAAAATACCCAGTGCTCACCACAAGTGTGCTCCCCTTAATATACATCTATTTAAACCATTCCCTCACCCATGTCCACTCCAGTAACCATCAGTTTGTTCTCCATTGTTAAAGAATCAATACACAGTTTTTTCCTGCATGTCTTAGTATTTAGATTTCAAGAGAAACATGGGAAAATGTGGAATCAAAGAGACAAGATGGCATTTTGGCAATAGAGGAATGATTGATTAGTGTTCAACTTGATAACGACCTTGACTTTCTGGGGCATCTGGATTGGGTATCTGCTTTCAGCTTGGGTCATGATCTCCAGGTCCTGGGATCGAGTCCGTGTCAGGCTCCCAGCTTGGCTAGGAATCTGTTTCTTCTTCTACCTCTGCCTCTTCCCCTGCTTGTGCTCTATCTGCCCTCCTCTTGCTCTCAAGTGAATAAATAAAATCTTAAAAAAGAAATAAAGATTTGACTTTCTGATCCAGGTTTTATGAAGGAACAATGAAGGACCTTTCCACGTTAGTTCAAAATGCATAATTTCATAATATTGGCACCTGTTTCACCATGAGCTTTTTCCCAGAGTCTATTTTAATTGAGATATCAGCATTTATATTTATTTAAATATAATAAAGAAGCCAACAAACATGATCATGTATAACAAAAAGAATTGTGCATTTTTCTTCATGCTTATAACTTGAAACAATAATGAATGGTATTTAAAACCACAAATTTCCTTACAAGACAAAATTTTTTATTTATTCAATTTTTATTCTTATTCTAACCATTTCTGTTTCTTCTCTAGACCAGAAGTTTCTGTTACTTATTAAATAGGATCCTGACCATCAGTTTCCTAGCAGGTCTTTTGACAAAAGGATTTGCTATGTTCCTTCAAAGCAGCCATAAATTCTGTTGAATAAAATAGCCACAGTATCCATGTTAATGACAGAATTTTTATAGCTATCCAAGTTGTTCCATTCACCTCCTGCCAGATAGCATTCCCCAACTTCCCTTTGGCAATATTTAGTCAATTAAAGGCAAATTGGCTTATGTGGAAAGACAAGACTGTAAAAATTTGAAAAGAGATTATTGTGTTCTTTTCATCTCTGTATATCCAGCTTCTAGCAGTGTCTGTCACAAGCTAAGTACTCAGTAATGCTTGAAACAAAATAAATTTTAGAAGCTGGAAAAGGGCATTGAAGAAACAGAATTCTCTCTTATTTCAATTTCTCTGCTCAGCAAGTTTGGAATAAGAAATGGATCCAGTTGAATAATTTAGTGACACATGTCTTTTTTATTTTATGAAAGCTTTATGATAATAAAGTTTAGAAAATATCACCATCATGGGTCATACAAAATTAACTAGGTTTAGGCAATTCTAGGTACATGTCTTCTTAGAAGCAAATTGTTCTTTGACTTGAAAATATGATGAATATCAGGAGAAACTCAAATGTTTGAGAAACAACTTACACCATAAGTTTTATATGCTCACTCTTATATTCCATAATGATTGTTATAAGAAAATCATGTTTTGGCATGATTTGATCCAAATAACAATAATAGATAAAATATTATATGAGTGTTTAATAATACAACTTTTTGGATAATAAAAGGTATGAGAGCTTTAAAGCTCTTAATAATTTGTCAGTAGTATAGTCAGTTGAAAATAAAATCTCAGTTAAAGTTGACAATTTCCATATAAAACAAAATTTCGCCCTATATTTATATTTAAAGAAAGGAATAGCAAAAACCTTAACTCAGGTATTGCAGAAGGATAACCATCTTCTTTGAAGTTGTGAAAACTTTTAAACATTTCTTAAATGTAGGGATAAAAATTGTTTGGTTAAGGAGAAGGTTAATTTGTTAGGTGAACAAGGTGACTTCCTTCTATTAAAAAGGCATTAAGGCTAAAGCTGTTGTACATGAGCTAATTTTGTACAAGCGATGAAAGATACAAGACTCCTTCATTTTACTCCGTGTCATCAAAACAGGGATTTAATTGGCTACAATGTAGTTCAATTGAGCCAATAAAAAGTATCATTGATTATAATCTCAATAGAACTGTAATGGCAACCATTTTTTACTGTATTGGCAGGCAAAATTGCATTTTCTCTTCGTCTCAGGTCACTTACCACTCAAATGAGCAATTGTTAATGGAACCAGATCATTAGCTTCTGCAGTACTGATTTCCGTGTCACCGCCTGAGTGCACATTTCAATGGACAGAGAATATTCCAGGATGGTTTCTTCTTGTATATGAGGAAGAAATTTGGTAAGTTTTGATAAATGGTTCCATTTATAGCATGAAGAATTACCTCACTGAAAATGCTGACCACTGAGTCGGGAAGACGAATGACTGAGAGTAAAAAGGCTGGTTCATACCTACCAACAAAATAAGGGAAAATGTAAATTATCCAAAATAAGGCAAATAATATTAGCAATAGTAATGATATAATTGTAATAATAATCACACAGCAAAGACTTCATGATTGAGAACCTACTCTGTTCTAGGCAATATGTTAAATGATTCTACAGACAATAGTTCCTTTAATCTTTCAACAGTAACAGGTAAATATGTAATTTCAAGTTTATGGAGTTTAATTTCAAGTTTAAGCCCTAAAAATAAAAACACACTTAACCAAAGGTTACAAATGAATAGTGCAAAACTCAAACTCTTGACTGGTCAAGAGGCCACACAACTGTTGACTAATAATGTCCAGTAATATTTTTCTTCTCTGTGTGTATGTAATTTGTTTGCTTGATGTTATTGATTATGGAAGAAATTCTATTTACTGCCAAGTTCTCTTGGTTGGATTGCAAATCATGTAAAAATTAATTAGATTATGGGAGGGACTTAACTTTTTCCAGGAAATGGCTAAATAAATGAATGAATGAGTGGCCTACAGTTTTAAGCAGGAATGTAAACATTAGATGGCATTACTAGAATCTCAAAAAATCATATAGAGCCAAAGGAAATATTACATGTTCTATTTTTTTCCTCTTTCTCATTACTTCTTAAAGATCTGTGCATTGTGTTGTTAATTTAAAAGTTGATAGTTTGTGGCCACCCACTGCTGATCAACTCTATCAGCACAATTTTTTCAAGAACATTTGGTCTCTCATGTGTCTGTGTCATATTTTGGTAATTCTCATAATATTTTAAACTTTTTCATTATTATTATATTTGTTATGGTGATATGTGATCAGTTATATTTGATGCTACCTTCATACTTTTGTTCTCATACTTGCTAACATGACATCTATTCTGTAGTCTTTGGGTTAAAGAGTAATTTCAACTTTTAAGTCTTATTATTTAAGAAACACATTTTGAAGGCAAAAAATATGTACTCAGAAAACTATAGAATAGTCATGAAAGAAATTGAGGAAGACACACAAAAAAATGCAAAAATGTTTCATGCTCATGGATTGGAAGAAGAAATATTGTTAAAATGTCTATACACCTAGAGCAACCTACACATTTAATGTAAACCCTATCAAAATACCATCAACTTTTTTCAAATAAATGGAAAACAATAATTCTAAAATTGTATGGAACCAGAAAAGACCCCAAATAGCCAGAAGAATGTTGAAAAAGAAAACGAAAGCTCGTGGCATCACAATTCCAGACTTCAAGCTTTATTGCAAAGCTTGTAATCATCAAGACAGTATAGTACTGGCACAAAAACAGACACACAGGTCAATGGAACAGAATAGAGAGCCCAGAAATGGACCCCTCAACTCTATGGTCAACTAATCTTTGACAAAGTAGGAAAAAATGTCCAGTGGAAAAAAGACAGTCTCTTCAACGCATGGTGTTGGGAAAATTGGACAGCCACATGCAGAAGAATGAAACTGGACAATTTCCTTATACCACACACAAAAACAGACTCAAAATGGATGAAAGACCAGAATGTGTGACAGAAATCCATCAAAATCTTTGAGAAGACACAGACAGCAGCCTCTTCGACCTCAAGCACAGCAACTTCTTCCTAGACACATTGCCAAAGGTAAGGGAAGCAAGAGGAAAAATGAATTATTGGGACTTCATCAAGATAAAAAGCCTTTGCACAGCAAAGGAAACAGTTGACAAAACCAAAAGACAACTGAAAGAATGGGAGAAGATATTTGCAAGTTACATATCAGACAAAGGGCTAGAATCCAAAATTTATAAAGAACTTATAACACTTAACACTCTACAGAATAAATAATCCAATCAAAAAATGGACAGAAGACATGAACATATATTTCTACGAAGAAGACATATGGATGGCCAACAGACACATGAAAAAGTGTTCAGAATCACTTGGCATCAGGGAAATACAAATCAAAATCACAATGAGACACCACCTCACACCAGTCAGAATGGCTAAAATTAATGAGTCAAGGAATAACAGGTGTTGGCAAGGATGCAGAGAAAGGGGAACCCTCTTACACTGTTGGTGGGAATGCAAGCTGGTGCAGCCACTCTGGAAAACAGTATGGAGCTTTCTTAAAAGGTTGAAAATAGAGCTACCTACAACCCAACAATCGCACTACTGGGTATTTACCTCAAAGATACAAATGTGGTGATCTGAAAAGGCACATGCACCCCAATGTTTATAGTAGCAATATCAATAATAGCTAAACCATAGAAAGGGCCTAGATGTCCATCAACAAATGACTGGATAAAGAAGATGTGGTGTATATATACAATGGAATATTATTCAGCCATCAAAAAATGAACTCTTATGGTTTGTCTCCCTCCCAAAAAGTGTGTAAACCTGGTGATTCACAGACCTGGGGATAAAAATATATGTATATAAAAAATATATGTTTATAAAAAATAAAAAATAAAAAAAAAATAATAATAAATAAAAAAAAAAAAAAAAAAAAAAAAAATGAACTCTTATGATTTGCAACAACGTGAATGGAACCAGAAAGTATTATGCTAAATGAAATAAGTCAGTCAGAGAAAGACAATTATATGAGGAATTTGAGAAACAAGACAGAGGATCATAGGGGAAGGGGAGAAAAATGAAACAAGAAGAATCCAGAGAGGGAGACAAGCCATAAGAGATTTTTAATCTCAGGAAGTAAACTAAGGGTTGCTGGAGTGGAGGTGGGTGGGAGCATTGGGATGGCTGGTGATGAACACTGGGGAAGGTATGTGCTATGGTGAGTGCTGTGAATTGTGTAAGACTGATGAATCACAGATCTGTACCCCTGGAGCAAATAATACATTATATATTAATAAAAAAAAGAAAGGCCTTTTGAAAGGGTATAGTTATCAGAGAGTGATTCATCTACTGGATATGGGCAAATTCAATTGAAAAATTCTGGAAAGGATTCACCATTCAGAATACCTTAAATAATATTTGTGATTCATGAGAAGATGGTAAAATATCAACATTAACAAGATTTTGGAAGAAGTTGATCCCAAACCTCATGGATGACTTTGAGGGGTTCAAGACTCCAGTGGAGGAAGTGACTGCAGACATGGAAGAAATAGCAAGGTAACTAGAATTAGAAGTAGAACCTGAACATGTGACTAAATTACATCAATTTCATGATAAAACGTTAACAAATGAGGAGTTGCTTTTTATGTATGGTCAGGGAAAAATGGTTTCTTGAGATGGAATCTATGCCTGGTGAAGATGCTGTGAAGATTGTTGAAATGACAACAAAGGTCTTAGAGTATTATATAAACTTAGTTGGTAAAATAACTGCAGGGTTTGAGAAGATTGACACCAATTTGGGGGAAAAAAAATGTTCTACTGTGGATAAAATGCTATGAAACAGCATCACCTACTACAGAGAAATAATTCATGAACGTCAGTTGATTCAGTAAACTTCCCTGTACCTCATTTTAAAAAATTGCCACAGATTCCCACACGTTACATAGTTGGTTGAATCTAGGGATAACAGAAAGATAATGACTTTCTGAAAGCTTGGATTGTGGTTAGCATTTTTCATCAATACAATTTTTTACTTAAGGTGTATAGAGTGTATTTTTAGATATAACATTTTTCCACACTAAATAGCTTACAGTGTAGTAAAAACAAAGTTTCATATACCAAACATTTTATTGGATTCATTTTATTATTATACTCACTTTATTGTGGTGTGTGGAATGTATCCTGCAATATCTCCAAGGTATGCCTGTATCTTTTTTGTAGTTCAGATTTTTGCTTTTAGTGAACTACAGTTAGGTTTGTAAAAATACACACATTCACTTAGTGATTGAAAGAGTAAAAGAAAACTTTGAGAATCAAAGAGAAATAAAACAAATATCATACAATTCATAGTGAGCATACACATACACATACACATTCTACACATACCACTTTGTTACTAGCTTTTGAGACTCTAAATGTAAGAAGCAACTGGCTGCTGCAAACACCACAAATACACACAACACAAAACAACATCGTGAATTATACATTTCATAAAAATTAAAGCCACACACTGACAAAATATTTCACATAGTGTTCCCTCAAGTGAATTCTTATGTTTATTTTAATTAATTAATTTAGTAGATTCCTTCTTTCTCGCTTGATCTCTCCACCTGCTTCATCAGCTTCTATACTACTTTCTATTCTAAAGAAGCTTTTCTTTCCAAATCCCTATCCTTTGTCAACACGGTCTGCTTGCAACTACTACATTCATGGCCAAACTGACATCAAACTGTAATACAGGAACAGGTACCCATGTCCTATGGGCCATGGCTGGATGGTTGGATGTGAGTAGATCAAACATGTCATATCACAAAATGAATGCGGGCTAGATGGTACCATTACTGGAGAAAAGTTATACTGAATACAGTCAAAGGTATGGGGAAAAAAAACAATCTTTAGCCAGGTCCAGAAGGAAAAATCATGTACAAATAGTGTGTTTAATGAAGCAGTAATTTTGTCAGGAGGAACTAAGAGACTTCATAAGGACATCTGTTAGGAGGCATCCTTTATTGACCTCCTCTTCTTCCCGTAGTGAATCATATGCTCCTGAGATACATAAACCTGTGCTCCTATCCTGTTGGATCGGGTAGTTGTATAGTAGAGTTTGTTTGTACATTGTTTCAGTGAATGCTTATTGAATATTTTAACATGGATTCAACCAACTATGTAAAATGTGATCTCTGCCTCTAGGGGACCTGTAGGGTAACTGAAGAAGTAAGACAAGTCCACACCAAAATAAAATATTCTTTTAATATGATGTGTCATGGAGTTTAGAATTTCTGGCATTAGAAATGGTCCTTAAAAGCATTAGAAAATACTATTCTAGTAATTTTTCCTCTATATTTTCAAGGAAGGGTTCCATTGGAATACTTTAAGAATTAATACTCATCTCAAGGGAAAGACAGAGTTCATCTAAATATTCTTATCCTTACAGAGCAGGTAGATTGACATGAGTATCCCAAAAGCATTTGCTAGTAATTAGCAGAGCTGAGATCAGGAATAATTAAGTGTCAATGTCCATTAAAAGTAATACGTGCTATCTAGTTTCAAAGGGAAGATGCATTTGATCAATACACATATAACACTAAAGCATATACTCATCACTTTTGGAAGCTAAGTTCTAAATTTCCCAGTTATCCATAAGTGCATAAGCCACACATACACACACATACACACACAGTTATATGTCTAATGATATATATACATACAGCTTATCCTTTAATATCTTTTAAAATATATTTGATAGTAACCAAAAAAGATACATCTAAGTTTACAATACAGTTTCAATCCTATACTCTACTAATAATTTTATAGTTGCATGAACATTTTGGGCAGAAATCTCTTGTGAGATTTTTTAAAAATTTAATTCAATTTAATTTTTGTCAGTGTTCCAAAATTCATTGTTTATGCACCACACCCAATGCTCCATGCAATACGTGCCCTCCATAATTCCCACCACCAGGCTCACCCAACCTCCCACCCCTTTCCACTTCAAAACCCTCAGTTTGTTTCTCAGAGTCCACAATCTCATGGTTTGTCTCCCCCGCTGATTTCTCCCAACTTACTTCTTCTCTCCATCTCCCAATGTCCTCCGTGTTATTCCTTATGCTCCACAATTAAGTGAAACTATATGGAATTGATTTTCTCTGCTTGACTTATTTCACTCAGCATAATCTCTTCCAGTCCCGTTCATGTTGATACAAAAGTGATTTAACTTGATATTTTACATTTGTGATGACCACTTTGAGGTAACAGTTCCTAAAATTAAGACAAAAAAGAAAAAAAGAAACATGGTGTGCTATAAGTAAGGGACAGAGACTGATGTGCTCTTCTCTGCTTGACTTATTTCACTCAGCATAATCTCTTCCAGTCCCGTTCATGTTGATACAAAAGTGATTTAACTTGATATTTTACATTTGTGATGACCACTTTGAGGTAACAGTTCCTAAAATTAAGACAAAAAAGAAAAAAAGAAACATGGTGTGCTATAAGTAAGGGACAGAGACTGAATATAACTTCAGAGTTCTAACTGCTTTTCCTCCCCATTTTGAAAAAAAAAAAAAATGTAGTCTATCTACAAAAAAAAAAAAAAAAGGAGGAATACAGTTGAATTAATTACTTTAATACATTCCAAATAAGGAAATTAGTGATATATGCCACTGTAAGATAAAGGAGGGGAAAGGTCAACATTAAGTCCATAAGGTCTACTTATATATTTAACTATTTAAAAATAAAGGATAAATCAATATTTTAAATGATAAAATTAAATGTTTTCTATAATACAAACCTAAGCAAGTATTCAATTATAACTGCATCCAATTAAACCAGTATTCAATTATATGCTTATAATTTGCAAGTAACTATTTCCCAGACCATGAAGTTCTGCCCTCCTTTAAATAAAATATCATTTCAGATCATCTACATTTATTACATTCAATGTTTAAAGTCATATATTTCAACATTAATTATGTTTTGTTAAAATGTCATGATAATAAACTTGGAAGTCTAGTTTAAAAAAATGAACAGGATTTTTGTAGGTAGAGAAGTGGGAAAGGTTGACAGAACGAAATGAAAAAGAGTACCGATGAATGGAAATATTTGGTTAAAAGCCAAATATGGAGAAGGTAGAGTTTGTACCAGAACAAAAACTTGGAAGCGCAGCTTAAAACCAGATTGAGGAAAACCTAGAATATATTCTGAAAAGCTTTTTCTGTGGGTGACGAGAGAGATTGAAGGTTTTGTGGGATTGAGAGAAGCATGATCTTAGCCCATTTTTAGCAAGATAAATCAGAAGGTAGTATGACAGATAGACTGAAGTGTAGAATAGTGACGTGTAGTTCCAATAACCACAGAAATATAGTTTAGATAGGAACTACTATAATGAGAGAGAAAATGATAAGGAAAGGAGCAGATAAAAGCCCTCTTATGTGATAGAAATAGTGTTTGGTAACTGAATTATTTTAGAAGGAGAGGTACTAAATACAACCTTCCAGTTTTTAGCTGGGGTAACTTAAAAGGTGATTATTACTATTAACCAAGTAAGAAATGAAGAAATAATAATGATAAAACAGCTAATACTCTTAGAGATTTCAGTGAATTCCAGGTTTAAGCCTCATAACAAACCTCTGAGTCAAATATGCTCTTGTTATATCCCCATTTCTCAGATAAAAAGCTAAGGATCAGGGAGGTTAAGGAGTTTGCCCAACCAGAGTAAATGAATTGGTTAGTATCACAGCTGGGACCCAAACTCCTCTGTTCTTATATCCTGATTCTGGTTGTTGATCATTATGCCATTCTTTTTCTCCAAAAGAAAGAGGAAGAAGTAGCCTGGGGCAGAGAACCAGTTGAGTTTATAAGATGCTAAATTTACAGTATTGTCTAGGCATTAATATGGGAATACCTGGCAAGTATTTTATGAAAATCTGAGTCTCTTATTTAAGAAAATGGTTTAAGGGACACCTGGGTGGCTCTGACACCAGAGGTTTAAGCCTCTGCCTTCGGCTCTGGTCAGATCTCAGGGTCCTGGGATCTCTGCTCAGCAGGGAGCCTACTCCCCACCCCATGCCTGCCTCTCTGCCTATTTGTGATCTCTGTCAAATAAATAAATGAAAAATTTAAAAAAAAATCAAAATGGTTTAAGCATAGACCAATCAATAGTGTTATCTCTGAAAACTGAAGACATAGGTACTTAAAGAATAAACCAAAACTGCAAAGATTTTTGTTGTTGTTGTTGTTTTAATTCAATTTGTAAATATAAAGCATATGTGAAGAGTTTTTTCTATTTCTAGGTAACTAATTCACAGTTTCATAAATCCAGATCCTATTTTCCTGTTTCTCTAGTTTGGTTAAAAATAACAGTAAACATATGAGATTTAGTCTTGATAGATAAGAATTTTAATCTGATTAAAGAAAGGCTACTTCCTCAGATATGACTGTATATGAATATAAAATTCCCTTTGAACTCTAGTTAGCCTCTCTCCTAGATAGCAATCTTAAACTGAACTCTCACCCATCACATCTCTGTCTCCTGGCATATCGCTATCTATTGCCGTGGAAAGATAGGCACTTCAGGAGAAAGCACATTAGTTAAGCATCAATTGCAACTTAATGGGCCAAGGTATCTGAATGATATTCTACAATGACATTATAAATCTTTTCTTTAGATTGCTGAGGGAATATGCTGCATCTCACTGGAAATCTCTAATGTGGACTTAGCTATCAATAATCTTTTCATAAAATAGCCAATTGAATAGATAGATATATTTGGAGAACAAAGAGGCCAGAATGAAAGTGAAAATGCAATAATGTCATGGGCTTAGTATTGGGGTAACATGGCCTGTTGTGAAATAGATCTGACAGAGAAAGATGGAAAGAGGGACGGATGGAGAAAGAAAATTAATTTTAACACATGAATCACAAATGCTGTGTTATTTTTCTGTCTTCTTTAGTAGATGCTCACATCATTCCATCTCCAATCAAGTGAGTAGCAGGTGGCATTTTTATGTGGCTGAATGAGAGGACTAAATCAGCTGAGCGGGTAATAGCTTGCTGTAAGCCTAGCCAGTCTTATCCAGAGATAGCAAAAGCTGTGCCTACATAACTGGGTTTAAATATGATAACTCACTCATTTTTTTCTCAGTTATGCTATATGTTACCAATGTTACCAAGTGCACAGAGGAAGAGATGGTTCAAATAGAGTGTAGGTAAGACTGTAAATTCAGTCAGAAAAGAGGCACCATCATTCTTCCATCACCTGACATCCTTAAGATGGCACAAATTCTTGAAATTCATAGGTAATATCAGACATTTGTCATGGAAAAGAAAACTTAGGAACTAATTTCTTAATGAGGTTTTAATGATTGGTAGAAAATGTTTCAAGAAATAGGGAATTGCTTATAAGAGACAGAGAGGAAAGATAAAGGTAAAATCTCTGAATGTCTGAAGGAGAAGAAAGCTGAGGTGCTGATTCTAGATTCCTTCATATTCTATTGATTCATATTCATTTATTCAGTACAAATTAATTGAGCACCTACTGCATATCCAGCACTATACCTAGCACTAGAGATTCAAATCTCTATTTCCAAAGGGCTTATATTCTGGTAGAGTCTTTGAGGAGAGGAAAGAAAGAGGGTGCATATTTATTAATATAAAATAAATGATTGAAATATAAGGTATGTGGGATGACTCAAAGCAATATGGAGAAGAACATTGGAAGGAAAAGGAAGGAAAAGAGTGAAGCCTAAAATTTCAAATATGGTTTTTTAGGTAGTTTCCTTGACAAGAGGTTGGGGGAACAGAGAAAAGCATGCAGTGCCTTGGGGCAGGAGTGGGTCTAGCATATCTGAGGTGTAGCAAGAACAAAGTGGCTGGAGCAGAGTGAATATTAGTAGGGGAAATAGGAAGAAATGAGATTTGAGAATGAGGGGACTGACAGCTCCTGTAGAACGTGGAAAGCTGTTGTAAAGGATTTGCTTTTATTTTGAGTGACATGGAAAACTATGCTCTTATGTTGAAAATAGGGGCACCTGGGTGGCTTAGTCGGTTAAGGGCCTGCCTTCAGCTCAGGTCATGATCCTCAGGGTCCTGGGATCCAGACCAGCAACCTGCATCAGTCTCCTTGCTCAGCAGGGAGCCTGCTTCTCCCACTCTGCCTGCTGCTCTGCCTACTTGTGCTATTTCTCTGTCAAATAAATAAATAAAATCTTAAAAAAAAAAAGAAAAGAAATTGTGGGGGATAAGAACAGGAGCAGGGAGATGTTAGGAGGTTATTCAATTAATCCAGATGAGAGATAACAATGTCATAAATCTGTGAGATAATAATGGTGACCTATGGTCAGATTCTGAATGTATCTGGAATAGGGATGTTGATGGATATGAAAGAAAAATGGTTTTTGACAGAATATCCAGAATGATGGTGTTTCTATTTATATAGATAGGGAAGCAATTTTGAGGTGGAGATTGGCAATATTATTTTAAATGTGTTAAGTTGCCATGTGAAGATCTACTCATAAAAATGAAGATTTACTTGTACATTTTGTTTATAAGTTTGGGGTTCAGGGAGAGCTCTGACCTGAATTTATACATTTGGGAAATAGCATCACTAGATGGCATTCAAAATCATAAGATTGAACAAGGTCAACAAGGAAATAGTATAAAGAAGAGAAATTGCCCAAGAACTGAGACATGGAGCATTCCGAACCTAAAAATAAGGGAGGTGAGAAAAAAAGAAAAAAAGAGGTGATAAGAAAGAACGTGTCAGATAGGAAAGAAAATCAGGAGAGTGTCAAATTTGGGAAACTGATAGAAGACAAATTTTTTTCCCTCCATCATGAGAAGGAGTGATCAATGGTGTCAAATGTTACTGATAGGTCAAACAAAATGAAAACTGAGATTTAATTGTTGAAATACACAACTCAAAGATCACTGGTGACCTTGAATAATAGAAGTTCCAGTGGAACAGTAGAAGGGAAATGTCTAAATTAAATGAGTTGAAGAAAAAGCAAGAGGGGCAAATTGGAAGAAAATCAGTATAGACAGATCTTTCAAAGACCTTTGTGGTATGGAGTCACAAAAATGTAGAGTATGTTGGAGGAAAAATCAAATTGAAAGAGAGTTTTTTTTTTGGGGGGGGGGAGGTGTGGGAGAGAGGATCATAAATTATAGTATGCTTGTGTGAAAATGAATTGCTCCAACAGAGAGAGAAGCTGGTGGTACATGAGAATGAGGGAAGATTGTGGGGGCAGTGGCCTTAACTAGGGGAGAAGAGATGAATTTAAGTTTAAAAATGGATATAAAAACTGCTAGACACAAGATGATGAGAATTAGAAGTTACAGATAAGTGTAGTAAAGAGGAGTATTGAGTGTCATGGTCCTAAAACAGTGTAAGTGTCGGGTTTGGCCAGCAAACCCTGAGATAGTGAATAAAAAGATCACTCAAGACACCACAGCAGGAGAAAGGAAGGGTTAAGGGGACCAGACCCTCTAGTGGCAAAAGTCTCAAGCCATGTTCTGTCTCCACTTTTATGGTGAGTTTTACCAATATGCCATGTCCAAGAGAAAAGCAAGAAGGAATGTATAGCTTTAATGATTAGGACAATAACATATGGAGCAGCACATAAGAGCAGCAGAGCTTGTGATGTGCCTGCAAGACACAGAGTTCACAAAGTACGTGACCACTGTAGGTGTCTGTCTTTTAAACATTTACTCCCTAGATGTGAACCATGAGCCACAGTAAGAATCCAGCTGCTTTCAGCCAAGAAACTTCAAAGGAGGCCCAACATTCCTGACACTCTTCCTTTGCTTTTCAATTAGTCAAGGAGGCATATACAAGTCAGATTTTATCTATCCAGGCACTGTGAATCCCCCCACATAAGATTCAAAATGTGTGGTTTATAGAAGAATGGCGTAAGAATGGTATAAAACAGGCAATGAAGACCATGGAACATACCTGTTTACCATCTAAAAACAAGAGTATAGCTAACTTCCACTTGAGAAGGCTTACAAGAAAGAAAAGGCTTCTGGGAGAACCAGATTTCTGTTAGAAGACAAAGAAAAAGGAAACATTAAGAGATTAAAGATATAGAGAATGTTTCTGATGAAAGACAACAAGTTCCATAAGACATAGTAAAAAAAAAAAAATTAAGAAGTGGAGAATAGTGGGAGATTGGTTAAAAAAAGAAAAGGTAATATAATAACTTACATCAGGACCAGAATGTGGGTGTGGACATAATTTGGGAAATTATTTTTTAAAGATGACTAATGAAAATAGGGGGATAAACACAATACCGTTAATGCTAATGGTCTCTAAACAAATGACATGATGGACAGGCTAGGGTATTAGAGAGGAGCAGGAGAGAGGATCTCTCCCAGATGACATGGAATTATTGCACCTCTGTTTATTTCTGCTAAAGCAAGATCAGACTTGAAAGACATGGTCTGGAACATGGAGAACTGTCTTATTCTGGTTTTACAGAGCTTCCAGTATCCCTCTTGAATAAGAGATTCAGATGCATTTATAATTAACCTACTACTCATGATATGTAATTAATAGTTGCCCACCTACTCATTTGCCTTAGTAGTTTCTGACTGTTGAGTACAAGAGATCAATGATGATATGTCTATTAAATATTCAATTGGGCAAAATTGTTGATGTTTTGATATAACTAAGATCACAGTGATAATCTCAAAGAAATGTGCTCATGGTTTGCTGTTTGCACAGAATGGTGATGTGTATGGTTATTTTGTGTACTATTTGGCCATTTGTATCTACACAAAAGGATCCTCTACCAGCAATCTGTTACTGGTTATAATACCTGAGGTATCTATCTCAGACTGAAGAAATTTATTAGTTGGAGATAAAGTATCAACAAAAAGGAGATGGTATAGATCAAAGGAGGAAAAAGTTAAAAAAAAGCTACTAAATCAGAAATGACTTTTCAGTCAAAGTTTAGCCCCAGGCATCTCTCAACTTATAAGTCAAAGCTGAAAGAAAGTGTTTTGAAGAAAAAAAAGAAAAAAAGTCTGCTTTACCTTTTTGGAGCTATGTTCACTTTTGGACTTGGAGAATCCCGTAGCTTTACATGTTCATTTTATCTTTAAAGATTAATCAGTTGGGAAGAATGAGACATGCTGGCAGATCGTGTCTGTCTGACACATACTATCGAAACTTTGAACTTGGTAGTTGGCAGCAAAGAAATGTCTCAAAGTAATTGCAGGATAGAGAACTCAATTCCTATACTAAATGCTGGGTGAACCTAACAACTACCATGTTCATGGTAATACAGTGAAATTCCTTTTTTTAATAGACGGCAACTTACAGGAAGGCAGTGGAATTGTGTCTTTTCCATTATTGTACTCTTAAAGCTTATCACAAGTCCAAACAATAGCACTAAAAGGAAATAGTAAATATACTCTGCCTGTATGAGAAACAGAATGAAGGTAGAGTTTCAGCCTTCTATTCACATACACTGCAATGTGAATAGCGCACCCTGGAATTGTGCAAATGGACACATCTATGCTTTCCTTAATAATGAATGACTCATATACCCTCTAACATTCACTAGGCTCTTATTGTATGTTAGGTGTGTATTAAATACTTCACATGCAAGATCCTTGTTAGTCCTTATAATAAGACATTGAAGCAAATAATACTTTGATACTATTGGTATGCTCAATATCATGAAGTTGGTAACAGAGGAGTTCAAGATTGGGAGTCCAGTGCATAGCTGGATTAGGTGTCTATAGATTGTGCCACTAGTCAGAGCTGTGGAGAACATAATGATGACACTGATATGTTAATTGCCCTCCAAGTACTTGTGTTTTTCTGGGAAAAAATGTAAACAAAGAAAACCACAAACCTGTAGTTTCTGACAATAGTGCAGAAAGAGGAAAGATAGCCCTTTTGAAGTTAGAATAGTTGAATTAGTACTTTCCAAGGTGAAGTAGCATGAACTTGGTTTGGGGTGGTATCTGAGGTTTAGGAAGACAAGAAAGGTATATAGAGAACTCTAAATGGAAGGAACAGCTTTAGCAGAAAGTAAATGAATGATCTTCATCAGATTAGAGAATCATATAGCGATTATGTTCCAGGATACTTTCCTTGATATTTTGGTGGCTTTGGGGCTATTTTTTTTATTCGGCAGAAAGACAATCAAATTCTCATCTTTCCTTGTGATTTTTATAATATTTTGGTGGCTATACTACCAGAAGTTTTCAACCAGATCTTGTCTCAGTCTTATTTGGAAGAAAGTGGAATAATCAGTATTTAAAGATAGTGAGCTTGAAAGAAGAAAATACATAAAAGGCATAGGCCACTATTTTATTTATATGTCAATGCTTTTTTTTTTTAAGATTTAATTTATTTGACAGAGAGAGAAATCACAAATAGGCAGAGAGGTAGGCAGAGAGAGAGAGAGATTGGGGAGAAAGCAGGCTTTCTGTGGAGCAGAGAGCCCAACATGGGGTTCGATCCCAGGACCCCGGGATCACGACCTGAGCTGAAAGCAGAGGTTTTAACCCACTGAGCCACCCAGATGCCCCTATATGTCAATGCTAATTAAGAAGGTCTAATTTTGTCCAAAAATACCTATAGTGCCTCTACTCCTTACAGGCCTGGGAGAAGATATGGTTATATTTTTCATAGGGCTTCTAAAAGATATAGAAGACAAAAGTTTCTTTCTAGGGCAGGGCTCCACCAGGTGTCTAATTGTACCTAGGATGCTGTTTCTTTGTTCTATATGAATAATTAAACATTTCTGAGGGATGGAATAAGTTACGCTCTTAGGCTTTCTCTTTAAATGGAGAGGTTAAAATAGATAATATTTTGAAAAATCTTTTCTTCCCTCTACTCATCTCAGTTCCAACTTCTGCAGTTCCCTTTTTAGAGTTTTAGATTTTTCTTTTCAGATGTATAGTGAAGGATTTTAATTTGAACCCCCAAATTTCTTTAATGTTGTAATTTAAACTAATAATAGCTAATACCTCCCTTTGAGTTTCTATAGCAGCTATTACAATAGCACCTAACATTATTAATATTTAAGAAGGAATCATTATAGTTTTAGGCATGAGGCAAATTGAAAATTTTCGCATTAATTGCACTCTATTGTTAATGGCACCTTTGCTAATTCATGGTTAAGCCAACTTGTATTGCTTCATTAGAGACAGAAACCTGGAAGTACAGTGATGGGAATAATCTCAGTTTGCAGTAGTTTGTCAAGTTTAGTGATATGACAAATGATATTTTACTCTGAGCATTAAAGCCTAAACCATCCAGACATCTGAGTTTAAGAACTGTCAGTTCAGTAGGATGAGAAGCAGAAAGGAAATGCTTAATCTTTCATTTAGATTACCATTTGATGTAGCTGCTTCTCGAGTAACTCTTTCCTAACCAAAACATAAGGAAGGAAAGGCCTTACATGGATAGGTATTTTCTAAAACACAAGAATGTTTAAGCTTTTCTCTTCCCTAAGTTCACAAAATGTGCTGTAAGTCTAGTTTGGTATATTTTTAAAAAATTAGGATTTATCTAATTTCTTTCTAATACCTTGGTGCTCATATAATTTTTGCCTTTTGCTCCACCATACAATTGATATGACTATTATTGGCTTGATAGAGTTTTATGAATGGATGAAATAGAAGAATCAGTTTTTAAAGGTGTTGGGAGAAAAGTGGATCAAGAATACTGGTAGGAGAAATGACCAGAAACAAGAGACAAAGAATAAATTAGGCAGTTTTTTTGGAGACCTTACAGTTTCTTAATCTTCCTGTCACCACATTCTGTAAGTGTCAAAAAAAATTTTTTTTTCTTTGCTTTGGGCTCTGACCATCTGCTTATTTCTTCCTTTCTGTATTTGACTCTAGGTTTGATCTCTTCCTGGAGATTTACAGCTGAGTTTCTCCCAGAGTATTGAACATTTCCAAATTATCTCTCTGCTTCATATGCTCTACACGGAAATCTCTACTTTTCTCCAAATCTTGCACTCCTTCTCTTATAAGTAATCTTATCAATCACTTTTTTTTTGGCTAAATATCCATCTTTACCCAATTCAATTAATATGAGGAGTAGTCCCTAAATTCCTACTCAAACAACTAGGCTAGAAAGTGACTGTGATAGAAATGTACATGTATTAAGATTTTTTAAAAATAAAATGCCTCTCTGATCGAACAAACAGAATGATTATTAAAATTACCTGAGAAAATGTAAAATTTCTAATATCATACCAGGCACTGAAGAACATTCAGGGAGAAGAAACACATAGATATAAAATCTTGCCCCTAATGTAATTATTCTAGAGAGTAAATAAAAATGCCTCAAAGAATGAGGTAGACTTTCTTTAGCTATCATGTCAATGACAAGAATGTGATGTCTGTGTGGTTTACATGTAAATGTGGAAGGGAAGATGGTAAAGCTTCAAATTGTATTCTTTTGAGAAAGATTTACTCCACACAGTTGTGTTCTCTGAAGGATAAGGCAAGAGTTTTATGTGACTAGAAAATTTATAGGAAGTGTCTCCTCTCTGCATTAAATTGGTACCATACATTGGTTAAAGACTTTGATTTTGAATGCAAAAATAAAGTGAATTTGAGCTCTTATTATCTTATTATCTTATCTTATTATCTTATTATCTCTATAACCTTAATTTACTAACCCTCTCTGGTATACTAACCTCTCTTGTATGCTAAACCTCTTTGTTGTACTCATCTTGTCTGATGTACTAATCCACTCTGATGTACAAAACTTCTCTAGCATGCTAACCTGTTCGGATACATTAACCTTCTCTAAGCCTCATCATCTTCATCAGCAAACTGGAAATTATAATAATACCTCCCTCAATACACTTTGGTGAGGGTTATATTAGATAAATAAAATTAAAATGGTTAATATAATGACTAGATAATAGTAAATGCACAATAAATACCTTCTACTTTTGTTATTACTCAAATTGGTAAAAAAGAGGATTGTCATGATTAATATAATTATTGGTGAGTACTTTATCATCGATATAAATGTGAAGCAGAAACACTTTCTATATATAACAAAACAAATATTAATTACCTTATTTTTTATAACTTATCTTGCTTAAGATCTCCATTCTGTGGGTGGTTAAAAAAAGCAAAAAACTCCGTTCTCAGGCGTGTGTATACATTCAGGGATGTTTGTATTATGTTGATCTATCTGTGTGGGGGGACAGTATCTGGGTCTTCATTCAGTATCTTCATTGACTGCTAAGAATTCTACCCCCCCTTTTTCTTTTCCTGGGCTCACAATAAAAGCAGTATTTCTGTGTAGATATCTTCAAAATTCTGCTTCATTTGCACATGCTCATGAGTAATGCTATTTTCATTCCATACGAAGACATGGGGAAATTGCCCAGATATATCACAGAGCCATCTCTGGTGTCTTTCTGCCTCACTGGGATACTAACATGAGGCCTGGGGCTTCACTTTTCTCTTAGTGCCTCATAAAGTTAGGAGACTGAATCATCCCTTCTCACCCTGGGATTTTGTAGGAGGGCATCACAGTGTTAGGGATGCTTTAGATTCCTTTTCCAGCCATAGGCACTTCAATGATTTCTTCCTTCCTTCCTTCCAGCTCTTCCCCATTCCCTCAACAAGAAAATATTTTCTGGTATTTGGCAGTAGCCCTTGTCCTTATCCACCCATTTTTCTATATGACTCCACTTGAAATACAGAAATTGACACTTATTTTATTTGTTATGTTTTCTTGCATTTATGGGCATGTAATTTCATGGGTGACTGAAGTCCAAGGGATACAGGAGTAAAAATGGATACACTGGTTTTAGAAAATAAGCTTTCAAGGTTTTGATAACTTTGACAGATTTCTGTTACTTATAAAGTGCAATGAAATTCCTAGCCAAATGTTATTAGCCATGGTCCATATTTTGGACTTGACTCTACATGGCCAGAGCATAGATTTTGCTACAGTTTTTAAGGGTCATGTTGGACTTTACCAGGTTAAGACTAGGAGTTAATCTTTTAATCATCAGGGGGAACTCTGAGTCCTGTGTTCAGGTTTTCATCCCAAAACTATTAGGAATAAGAAGAGGTGGTTCAAAGTCGAGCCTTGAAAAATGGTTAGATTTTTGCCAAATTGGCCTTCTACAAAGACAGAAATAATTTTACTATTGAAATGTAAAGGTTTTAAAGAAGTCATTGACAGAGTTAGCTACAGATTTGCTTTTCTAGAAATTTTTGAATGAGAGACACTGGGAAGAAGCAATAGTCTAGATTAAAATATCGCAGCAGGGAACAAGGTTAAAAATGTAACAGACATTTTGGTTTAAAGGTGAGTTAAAGCCTCTGCCTTCAGCTCAGGTCATGATCCCAGGGTCCTGGAATGGAGCCCCACGTTGGGCTCTCTGCTCAGCGGGGAGTCTGCTTCCCCTTCTCTCTCTGCCTGCTTCTCTGCCTACTTGTGATCTCTGTCTGTCAAATAAATAAATAAAATCTTTAAAAAAAAAATAAAGGTGGGAAACATTGAAAAATTCCCTGTAGGGTTTATTCTCTACCATGGACAAAAGAACTAAACAAAAATCACAATGACCTACGTATATTAGTCTTAAATCATGTTTTTCATCCTCTAACATTTCAATATGGTATATTCAGATACAATAACTCACAGACTACAAAAACATAAAAATCTTAGAATTCCTTTCCTATCGTTCAAGGGTTATAGACCCTTAAATTTATTTGTTCTGGTCTAAGAGGCAGGTCTTAAAATGAAGATTGGGTGCTTTCTAAATTGTTGCTGCACATAATGTATAGATATTGTCTCTGTCCAAGTGTACAAATATTTCTTGACTGGCTCATAAGAACTTTTTTTTCTTTTAAGAACTTTTTTCCTTTGGTTCATACAAAACCTTTTCAAATGGAAAAGATCTTTTAAAGAATATAATGACAAACTATGAATGGATTACATTGAAGTTTAGAGCAGTCTCAGAAGGGCCACAGGACAATTTAAATTTGAAATAATTTTTTTTCTTCTTCTCAATCAAAAGATCTATTGGCTAAAATAAGGCAAAAATGAAAAGGAATGAGGAGCAAAGAGAAAGGATTCTGTACTCCTCTAAGTAATGATTTAGTGATGAAAGTAATATATAGTACAAACACTGGAAGACAAAAAAAGACAATGATTTAAGAGAGTTAGGAAATAAACAGTGGAAACACTTCTTTTTATTTCTCTCTGTACAGGAGCTTAAAAATAATGGGGGGGGGTAGAAAGTTCGTTGAGAACATAGAGTTGTCGTTTACTTCCTTTTCACAGGTGGATGACTAATTTTGATGCGATTGTCATTAAATCATCACTTGATCTCTTCTGACTGATGTGATTGTCCTGTGAGTTGAATACATTAAAAACAGCAAAAGCTTAGATAGTGGTTAAGTGAGACACTGTAATTGTTCCAATTCTTGAATCAGTAAAAAAACATGGTGATGCAAAAGAGACAATGTGATATAGTCAAAGGCCATCGGGTTTTGCAGTAAATAGACATGGATTTAAAATTAAGCTCTGTTAATTTTTGGTGACATAATTTTGGTTAAATAGTATCCATTTTTGAATCTCAAATTCCTCAAGTGTAAACTTAGGGCATAGGGCCATTATGAATCATAAAATGTTTACTAGATTGGTAGGAACTCTATGAATATAAATTGACACAAGGTGGAATGATCTGAAAGTAAGTAATACCCTCCCATTTCCAGCTGGTAAACTATTAATTATTGTTATGGTGGAATTTACTACTATTATTACTACTTGGTAAATGTGGAAGGTGAAATTTGGTTTAAAGATATCATTTTGTCTAGAGATAAGGATTATAATTTTTTTTTCAGTTTTCTGAATTTCATGAACATTTCTTTCACAATTAAGCATAGAAAAGCATCACTGAATTTTATGATTCAACTCACAAACATGCCAAAAATAAGTATCTGAAATTATCTAAACACTTGAGAATTTGCTTTTAAATGTAAATGCATGTGCTTGAGTGTCTTGGTGTTTCTTCCTATGAGAAAATAATATTCCATTATTTTGAATAAACTCAGTTGAGTATATCATGTTGAAATACATTATGCATTTTAAAATGGTTCCAGGAAAAAAAAATCCTTCAAGCAGTGCTTAGTATTTGGCAGTATGTTTTAAGACTCTTAAATATTTCTTCAGTTTATCCAGAAGCAAGCTATGTGTGTGTGTGTGTGTGTGTGTGTGTGTGTGTGTGTTATATTATATACATAAAATATATGGGATATGATAGAGGAAAATGGTTATGCTATATCCATCTTTACCCAGCTTTTTGTAGAGGCCCTTAAGAGCTAGACAGTGGAGTCATACTGAATGAAAATTAATGATATTTTAAACTATGCCATAAAAATACATAATGTAGCAAATGATCCTACCCTAATTCTCCCCAGCAATAGGAACTTGAATTCAGCCTCTTACCATTTCCGCCTTACATTTGAGGCTCCAGCCGCATATATGTTGGTATTATTTTGGCACACAACAAACTGTTTCTTGGTCCAGATACTTTTCTCTATGCTTTACTGAGGTTTATACCTTTCTCTCCCCAACCCTTCTTCATTTCCTCTTCCCTGTAACCTGATTCTTTCTTAGCTTTTATAGCTCTATTCTTTTTCAAGCATGAGAATGCCTTATGCCCTGATGTTATGATCCTATAATTTGTCAAACAAGTTATTTACTAAAACAAACTTGACCTCTTTTGAGAGTAAAAAGAAACACAATGAATTATACTGGGAAAACAGGTGTAAACCAGGAGAGTGCTATCACACACAGACACATGGTCATCTTTCCAAAAGTAGATTTAGTACTTTTATGGAGAAAATTCTTCTTTTCCACTTTAATGTGGAGAGAACTCCAGTGAGTTATTTTAGCGTCTTTTTTCTCTCTACTTTTTCCATTCCAGGAAAATAAGAGACATACTTGCTTGGTAGAATTTGGAAAGGATGAGAAAAGCCCATATTTTCCTTCCTTTTCTGGGATAGAACCTGTCAGCTATAAGCTTGTAATCACTGTTCTGGGCTATTTTATAAGCAGAGTATTAAGGTCCCTATCATAGAGATGACAACAGCTTTTACGAATATGTAATTCTGCCAAATATAGGATTAAGTTTGGTAAATCCACCACAACCACACATTTTTATTAATACCAAAAGGGATTTTTATTTATTTTTTATTTTTTTAAAGATTTGATTTATTTACTTGACAGACAGAGAGAGAGAGCACAAACGGGAGAGTATCACACAGAGGGAGAGGAAGAAGCAGGCCTCCCACCAAACCAGGAACCGGACTTGGGGCTTGACCCCAGGACCCTGGAATCATGACCTAAGCTGAAATCAGATGCCCCACTGACTGAGACACCCAGGTGCCCTCAGAAGGGGTTTTTAAAATTTCAATTTATTTTCTTCCTTATTTACTTCTTCATTCATTGAAAAGGCAAGTGGAGAAGAGCACTGCTAATTACCCCTCTGACCCCAACAGTTACCAGTTCTTTGTTTTCTCACATTACTCAAAATAGCTCTATCATTACTTCTATTATCATTAACTCTTAACTATTTTTGATAATTTGATAATTATCAGATTATGCATATTTGTTTTCCCATCCTTAACAATAGGAAAAATATTCATTTTTGTATCCATGGTGACTGGCATACTACAGGCAGATTCTCCATAAAATATTACATACAGAACAAAGAAATTTCTGATACGTACACATACATCTAGGCGTTATATGTTGTAGGTTTGTGTCCTACAGGATCAAGAAATCAAGTTTCCATATATGGAAAATTTCTGGTATAAGGTAAACTAGATGTAAGACACCTTATATATGATTCTTCAGTTAATTTGTATAACAGTATCATAAAATAGGTGTTACTGTTCTCATTCCATGAATAAGGAAAGCAGCTTAGAGAGTTGAGTGAGTACACCAGCATTACACAGCTGGCAAGCAGAGGAGCATCAGTTCCGGTCAGAACTATCTGCCTCCAGAAGCCCGAGGGATTTTTTTTTTTTTTTTCCCTCCTGTGCCACCTCTCTATGACAATGTCTCTCTTCGGGTAGAGGCATAATAATTCCCATTGGATTTTTGCATACAAATCAATATGAGGTTCTCCATTAATTTTGAAGGAAGATGTTTTTATTAAAGGATGGAAGGAATGAGTTATATAGGAGGCCCAGGTGCCTCATTATTTTTAGAAGAGCAATATGGAATGAAGAATTTAAGAGCCAGAGAGTGCACTGGAGAATTTCTGATATTTAAACACATAGAAAGTGTCATTTTCAGCTTTTCTGGTTTGGAAAAAAGTGCAGTATGAAGAGATGATGCCAGATTACCTCAAGGGAATAGCAGTGAGCCAACTTCATTAACCTTGAGGAATCCATAGCATTGTATTTTTATCTCATATGAAATAATAAAAGGCTTCTATGCCTGGATACAGCAGCACATTAGTACATCTTTACCACACCTAATTTCTTTCTTACATCATCACTGTCCAATGCTGTAAACAGCTAAATACGACTTAGTATGAATCAATTTATTTCAACAACTCATGGGCTTCCCTCTATATTCATTATTTTGTTGAACATCAAGCTCTAAGGGAATAAGTTAACTGTAAACCTGCCTATGAAGATTTTGTAACTTAACAAATAACTCTAATGTTAGGTCAAATGAGTGCTTCAAAGACAACCAAATACTTCTTTGAAAATATAGAGGAAGAAATAACACATTTTAAAAGTAGGATTTGGCTCAGTTAAAGGATTGTTGAGGCTATTGTTGGCCAAAAGAAAGGCATGGTGGCATAAAAGGTGTCATATCCCACACAGGATTTGAGAGAGGCTCCCTGGGGCTGGACCAGTATTTTTCTGCAGTATAGAGTAGATGAAAAGGCTGTAAAGATAATTTGGAGTAAGCCATAGAAACACAATTCCATGTTTAAAAACATGGCAATTTCATGAAAAGCATTCAGCAGGCTAATCTTTTCCCAGAGTAGATGATAATGGACTGATTCTCTGAGATTATTTAATTTATGTATTTAATTTTAAGGTTTTATTTTTAAGCATGTGGGGCTTGAACTCACAACCCCAAATCAAGAGTCACACATTCTACTGACTGGGCCAGCCAAGTGCCCCACAATTTTCTGAGATTTTAGTATCTGCTGAATGAGTTGAATAATCTCAGATTAACATATGTTAAATGGTCTCCTTAGTGCAGAACTTCTCATCTCTTTGCTGTCGTATATTCACTGGGGATTGCTAAGGGAACCCTGTAATGTGTGTTCTTTCCAGGTCTTATGTGTCATCAGGTACATGATATGAGAATAGTGTTCCATGGAGCACATGTTAGAGAATACTTGTTTTAAAAGTAAAGTTGGGGCGCCCAGGTGGCTCAGTGGGTTAAGCCTCTGCCTTCGGCTAGGGTCATGATCCCAAGGTCTTGGGATTGAGCCCCACATCGGGCTCTCTGCTCGGCAGGGAGCCTGCTCCCCCCCGCCCCGCCTCTGCCTGCCTCTCTGCCTATTTGTGGTCTCTCTCTGTCAAATAAATAAAAAATTTTTAAAAAAAGTAAAGTCAAAGGGTTCAGATATTAATAAGGCCATTGAGATTCTACTTTTCATTGTAAGCATCTTTATGATGTCTCCCTTCAAGCTGTGTCACACAGATGTGCATGTACACACACAAATACACACACACACACACAGAAATAAAAGCACGTGTCTAGCAAAATTCCTTTCCGTAGGACTCTTACATCTACTGACTCTATTGTGGTGATTTACCCCCTTTTATTTTCTGACTAGGTTTTGCTCTCCAGCTTTGAAAGTCTTGCTCACCACCCGACTGCAACTTCAGGCCACAAGTCCTCACTTTAGCCTAAATGCCCTAGCCTTTGGGAAAAGCTTTGACTACTCTTTTTTTTTCCCTTGCTCCCAACGATTTCACTTGCTTTGCTTCCTTCCAAAGGAAGGAAGTGAAGGAAGCACTTAGAAGCACTTTTCTTGCTTCCAAAGATTTTCAGCCTAGGCTACCTCACATGACTTCCTGTTTCAAACCAAACATGTCCCTATGCTTGGGCTGGTAATGCTCTCGTGATACACATGCCTCTAGACACCCTACCTGAAACTGGGCAACTATGAAACACACACCAGAGAGTCAGACCTTCCCTGAGACATATTTCAGGGGGAAAAATATTGTGCAAAATTCTGTTGGGGAGGATTTATACATGTCATTATAACATTGGGCAACATCACAGAATATAAGCTTCTTTAGTACTTTTCCAGGAAAAGAAGGTTCACATTGTTTGTACTTTACTTGTTTAGCATAAAAATTATAAATGATTCTATAAGAATGGTAAAGTTATGGTAAAATTTTGTGGGAATGACATTAGTCATACTCCTTCAGTGACAAATGACAGAAACACAACTCAAAAGCAAATCATAACAATAATTATAATAGCAATAATAAAGAAAGAAGAAATAGAATTTGTTGCCTCACTTTCCTGGAAAGGCTAAGTATTATCAGTGTTGGTGCTTAAATCATGTTATCATTTCTTTTTTTTCTCTCTTTTTCTCTCTCTCTCCCCTCAGTCTTTCCCTCCCTCCCTCCCTCCATCTGTCTTCAAGACACACTTTTCTCTCTCTGGTCTTTTTTTCTCAGACTCACCTTAGATGGTAGGCAAGGAGGCTGAGGGCAGTCTCAGGCTTACATTCTCTTAGATAACCAACTCCTACATAAATAGTATCCCCCAGAAGCTTGGCATCCTATGATAGTGTTAGGATGACACCTGTATTTCCCAAGACATATACAACAAGCTCCCCACACTGGAAGATTGTGTTACCAGAAAAAGTAAGGAAATCTTACTATGAAAAGCAAGCAAAGAAGTCCTCTTTCCCCACTTCCCCAGTATGCACTTTTTTCCCTCACACACTTTATTTCAAGTGTGCTTCCCTATAACATATTAAAACTATTTTATTTAAAACAAAAATGAAAAAATGACTAATAATCTTCCCCATAACTCAAATCATATGTACATGCTGCACTCAGCTCTAGTTCCAGGATCAATAAATGGTGAGCATTTCAGTCAGTCTTGAATAAATAAATGTGGCTTCACACAGTCCATAGTCTGTGCCTAAATGATTAATTCAAATATCTTCCATATACTATAGGATAGTAGATAGGCTAACCACAGCAATAACACTTATTTAGAATTTTTTTAAAGCAAGAGTATGACAACTTCCATCCCAGTTATGTATTGCTGCTTACAAAACCACACTAACACTTAATGGCTTAAAACAATCATTTTATTGTTTCATGTTTCTTTGGGTCTCACATGTTTTCTCTCTTGTGGTTGCAGTTCAGCAGTAGCTGGGAATGGCATCATTTGGAGGTTACTTGTATGCTAAGACAGCTATACTCTCTTCTTTTCATGTGTATTTGTGTTGGGGGATCTCTCAAGGCACACGGTCTCCCTACTTGTTCTTTCCATAGTTTCCAGCAGAAGAGATGGGATACTTACACGGTGGGCCAGGGCTCTCTGGAAGGCAATTCCAGGCCTCCACCATTGTAAAGCTGAGGCTCAGAAATGTCACTGCATTCTTTTAGTTAAAGCTTGTCACTGGGGAATCCCTGATTATATATGGGAAGGGCCACACATAAGAGATGAATTTTGAAGACTGACCATACAAGAAAACAATGCTCTATGTCATATTCTAAATTTTGTTGCACAGAGGTAACAAGGACTCATTTCCTCATGAATAGAGTTAGTCTTCAGTCTTCTACGTTTTGTTCCAGGAGCCACCTCCTGAAAGAAGAGTCATATTCTCATGTTCCCCATGACCTTGCCTCAGTGATGCTAGAGACATATTTCTCTGTATAGAAATTCCACCACATTAGCCCACTTTGAATTGGTGCAACTCTGGAGGTCTAGGGATAGATGTCTTCACGGAGCAATTAATGGATATATATTTCTTCTCAGATTTTCTGTAGTTAATAACTGGGTAATTCAATTTCTGATCATAACCTAGGCTCGAAACCAAGACAGATATAAAATAGAGGAAGGGCTATTGAAACCGCATCTGCTGTTACAGCATTTATCTTTTAATTGCAGGCCTCAGGGATCTACCCAGTCTCTCAGTCTAAGATGATGAAGCATAACAAATCAGCTCTTACTCACAGGCTACATCTGAGATGATGGAATGATTACTTCTACTGGGCAATAAAGTATTTGAGAGATGCTTGGCAGATCAGACACATCTTTTCAAGCTTCCTTGAATCCAGTTTTTGCCCTATTTCTTGCCTCCTGGCTTTTGTATGCACTAACTTTACCATGAGACAAAGCATTTTCAGTTCTCCAAAATTTATGATTATCAGATAATCAGTAATCTGGGATTTTTGGCTGCAGGCAAAAAGTATTTTTCTTAACGTTATTTTCTTTCTACATTAGGTCAGGCAGGCAGCTTGTCTCGTTGTAATAGAACTTACTGAAATCTGTAAGTGGCCAAATAAATTTAGATTCTAATTTCTACAAAAGTCTCTTAATGTTATTGCCGAGCTATGTACATGTTTTGAGGTGACTTATTAACCAGATTTTTTCCAATCTCATAATAAAAATTAGCAATTACTTGGTTTGCATGGTGGTAAGGGATTCATACTAATCTATACCAATTTGTAAAACATCTTATGTCATGAATTTATTCATTTGTCATTCACTAAGCAGGATTACATATTAATTATTCAAGACAGATGGATAGTCAGGAAAGATAGTCTTTTATCTCTATCAGCGAACTTCCCCTCATGTGGAAATCTAAATCCCTCCTGCTGTATTTCAAAGTCTGTATCCTCCTGTTAGGACCTCGAGGAAAGAGGCATCCTCTTTTTAGACAGTTGTTATTCTTCCATGCCCTATAAATACTTTAAAGCCATTATTTGGTCATTGTTGTTCCTGGTCTTTTCCAGAGAAAATGACCAATTCCTGTATGGGAAGAAAATATACATGTAAGATATCTCCTGGACACCCAAAGATTGATTTTCTTTAGACACCAAATTCTTCTATTTCTTCTTAACAATGCTATTCCAGAGCAGGAAATCTTGGCAAGCAGCAACAATAACAATCATAGCTATATCATGCAGAGAGAACAATCCTTTATCTTTGGACATATAACATAAATACCAACAGCAGCTGGCACCAAGCACCAACACATCTCTGCAAAACATCACCTTAAAAATCAGGACATCCATAAAAATACAAATAAAATCAAAGAGGCAAACATATTTTGGCTTTAGATTTTTTTTTTTTTTTGTATTGAGCACAGTACATGTCTTCTTTAATAGCTAAGAGAGAGTAAGTTTTTCTTTAATTCTTTAAATCACTTCATTCTAATTCATTTTTTCACTATTATGATGATATTTTGATACACTTTACTAATCCCTTTTCTAAAATGTCTCTTTTGTGTTTAAAACAAAACTCTGTGATCTTCCATAAGTTTACTATAGAAATTTTATATTTGGTTGATAATCTTAAGCCAATACTAATGGGACTCATGTTCAAAGAGTGTTGGAAAACAAAGGGTTCCATTCATTTACTTCTTTCCTTCAAAAGAGTCATTAGATAGGAGCCTTGTCTCTTTGATTTTGAATGTCTTATGCTTAGCATTGTGCTAGCACATAAAACACAGAAATCTGGTCAAATTTTGTTTTTTAATATAAAAGATATATCAGGAAAAAAATTAAAGAAAAAACAAACATTTATTTTAAAGTAAGAATATTTTCTAGACAAATAATTAATTAGATCTGCTTGATATTACATAACAATTAACAGACCATATTAAAGTTCATGATATGGAAGACATTTCTGTCATATAGTTCCTGGGATGGTAAAGTAGCAATGTGAAGGAAGTCACAAAAATCTGCAAATAAGAAATCTAGATGCAGAAATGGATATTCATTATTTCCATAAATTATCCATCAGACTATAAGCTTTATAAGTTGATCTGTTACTATCTTTGTTGGAAAAAAATTAACAAAACAAAAACACAAAAAGATTAAGATTTATTACAAAGTATTGTGTTTTAAGTTTTTTTTTTTAATTTTTCACATTTTAAGAAGATTTTCTTTCTTTCTTTCTTTAAAGACAGAGAGAGAGGATGAATGCTTGGAGGGGAGGGGTGGAAGGAGAGGGAATGAAAGAATCCCAACCAGACTCTGCAATGAGTGCAGATCCTGATGCGGGACTTGATCTCACTTCCCTGAAATCACGACCAGAGCCAAAATCAAGAGTTGAACACTTAACTGACTGAGCCACTCAAGTGGCCCTATGTCTTAAGTTCTGATTCCAGATCTGTTGTGTAGAAAAAAGGCTTCATTGGTGATCTTATCAGTGAATTTCTGTAGGCATTTTCAAGATAATAACTGTAGATCTGAAATTGGAAGGTAGAAAAAATTCATTAATTTTATTTTTTAATATTGTGATAGAAATCACCATATACTTACAGATTTCAAGAATCCGCCACCTGATTTCTTTCTTTCCCTCAAAGCTCTTCACTGTAATGCTAAATCTCTCCTGAGGCTACACATGAGAGGAATTTTAATAGTGTTATGAGCCTGTGGAATGAGGAGAATAGGTCCTTGCTAACTCTGTGTTCCACAGGATTTCACATAATCTTATAAAAATCTTGTAAATCAATAAACAAAACTTGTAAAATGGTAAATGTTCAAACTCCATGTGATTAAATTGGGTGAATCAAAATACCAGATGCTATTTTGCTCTTCTGCAGTACTGAGAGTTTATTATTGCTACTGACACATACAACAGCTGCAAAGATAATTTTTATGTTCATTATATTTACTATGTTACTGGGAGGATTAGAAGCCCCTGAAGTACATCTTTAAAGATTTTATTACTCTATAAAAGACTCTGTCACTTTAGACTCCATTAGTCGAGCTCTTTGGATTAGTAATGACATTCTTAGGAAGAGGCATGAGGAAGTCAAGTTGAGGCATCTCAGTGTAGCCCTTTGGAGGCAATGGTGTATGTCAACCCTTCCTCATACAGAAGGGTTTATATAAGATGGCCAATAAGGTTATTGAATAGGAGCACAGGGTGGGGTTTGTTTTAATTCTTATTTTCTGACCAACATAACTCATATCTCCTACTTATAAGTTTCTAAGACTTTTAAATATTAAACAGTATAGTTTTAACAGTAGTGACTGAGCCTTTTATTTTGTACCAACAAACTCTCAAGTCCCAGGAGCATGGAGGAAGTAAGAGGAATACCCAAGCATGATATATTTTCTTCACGCGAGGAATTTATCTAATAAACGAGAAACAAGACTACTCATAAAACAGTTAAATATGACAACTTAAGATTTTTGGTTGAACACAAAAAATATTCCTTATATGAATTCTATAGGAGAGATGGTAGACATGAGAAGTAGTAGTTAGAGAAGAGGTGGTCAGGGAAGATCACATGAAGATCTTGATCTGTAAGTTGTATGGGGTGATTTTCCCAATTAAATCAAATTGTTTTTCATTATTTAGCTACTTTACAGAATAATCAGAAATCTCTTCTGTAATAGGGATGCCCCTTGGGAAGTACACTCTTAGTTTTTTTTTTTTTTTTTTAAAGATTTTTTTATTTATTTGACACAGAGAGAGAGAGGTCACAAGTAGGCAGAGAGGCAGGCAGAGAGAGAGAAGGAAGCAGGCTCCCTGCCAAGCAGAGAGGCCGAAGCAGGCTCTCTGCCAAGCAGAGAGCCCGACGCGGGGCTCGATCCCAAGACCCCGGGATCATGACCAGAGCCGAAGGCAGAGGCTTTAACCCACTGAGCCACCCAGGTGCCCCAGTACACTCTTAGTTTAACACAACTTCATCATTGTAGCAATTATGATTGTGCGTATAGTGGTACTTTTTCTGTTTTTGATACTGTGGTGGTCAGCTTTGTGTGTTAACTTGGTTAGGTGATAGACCCAGCTATCCAATCAAACACTAATCTAAGCGGTGCTATGAAGATATTTTGTAGATGTGATTGACATTCTCAATTAGTTGATTTTAAGTAAAGGAAGCAATCTTTAGTAACTTGAGTGGGCCTAATCCAACCAGCTTGTAGGCCTTAAGAGCAGAAGTGAGGTTGAGGTTTCCTTGTAAAAGAAGAAATTCTGTTTGTGGTTTTCGGTTTTTGTTCCTCTCCAAGAATTTCCAACCTCTCCTTTCCAATGGCCTGACTTCGTATTTTAGACTTGCCTAACTAGTCCCCACAATCACATATGCAAATCCTTGCAGTGAATTTATGTATATGTGTGTCTGTGCATACATGATATTTAATTTAATATACATTTAATTATATATATTTAGATCTCTATAGATAAATAGATAGATATCTCCTAAAATCTACTGCTAGTTCTGCTTATCTAATGGAACTGTGACTGTTATAGACGCTCTCTTAATATTGTACTAATGAATGTTTATATATATGCACATATATATATGACTAAATAAATAATAATTCCCCATATTATTCTTGACAGTGGTTATGACCAGTGGTTATGACCTAGATACAGGGAAAATCTAAAAGGCTTTAAAATTGGTTAGTGGAAAGAGGAGCAAAGAAACATAACAATGGCAGTAATATGTAAATTCAACAATATACAACTAAAGAATGGTTAAGAAGAGCTTGGAGAAGAATTAAAATTTTTACAAAAGATGTCTTCAGTTTATTGACTTAGCTTCCTTGTTTATAAATTCACAGTTAAAATTTTTCATAATTTCTAATTCAGGAACAAGAGACTGCCTTTATTTAGCTGGTGAGAAAATTTATTGTATGGTCCTGATTCCATCATGCAAAGAAATACTTTGTCATTAGATTAAATTATCTGCTTTATGGTCCTCCTTTTTTGGTTTGTTTTCTATCAGCCAAACTTATTACAAATGTATTCAATACCAAAGACCTTTCTTCACTATCCCACTTCAATACTCTCGATGCTAAAATACACCAGAATCTGCAGTATTAACTCACAATAGGTTAGTACAACCTAAAGGAGGCACTTAAGAAGAAGAAGAAGAATGAAAATCGCTAAAAGTAAGCTTCTTATTTTATATTCAATCAATGGCTGGCCTTATTTACTTTGTCACAAGGATGACCTAAGCATTTTTTTATATGACCTAAGATTTTTTTTAATGAAAATATGTTTTATATGGTTACATAACCAAATAAGAACAAAAGAAAATTCTGCATTTGTTTAAAATCCATTAAATATCGAGTATGACATATTTTATGTTACTTTGCATTACCTTAACTTTATGGTTGTGTCTATGTTTTATTTTCCCCAAGTACGTATGTACCCAAAGTTCACCTATCTCTGTGCTCTTCTTTATTTCTATAGTCAGTTGGAGAGAAAAATAGAAGACATAAATTAGAATTATCTACCTCACAAAATACAAAATAAACCATGATCTTACTATTTCTTTATTTTACATTACAACACATTTCAAAATAATATACAAACTCCTTTGTTAATGATATCACTCCTTGCAAAGACACCACTTGTCTTAGCAAATAGATTATTTTCTGATCATTCAGTGTGTCTATGTGACTTACAGTTAGTTTTTCTATTATCAGAATATAATATTCTTTGAATGTGCTTTAACACTCAATATACTTGTTTGAAATTTAAAAAAAAATCTCTATTAGGTACACAGGATTCAACACATTTTGAATTTGAACAGGTTTTTGTATGATTTAGGTCTGTGTAAAACTCCAGTCTTGCTTTTCAGAGCTAAATTTTAAATCTTTTATTTTCTATACTGAATATTTAATATAAAAGAGTGAGGAATTTAAAGAAACTTCTTACTTGGCATATTTTTAAATCCTGAAGTGAGAAAGATAAACAGGAAATTCAGTAGCATGTTTTGGTCTAAAAGACTCCCTGAATCATAGTATTAGGAAGGGAGCCAGAAATACACACTCACTTTTACAGAGAATATTGACTTGAAATTTATGTTTTTGGATGATAAGTTATCATCATTGATATGGCTTGATTTTTTATACTTTATACATAATCCTAAATAGCAATTAATTGATTGCTTTTTGTAAAAGAGCTTGCTGTCATTGTTAGGAGAGAAAGTAAGTAGAAGTGCTTTTCTAGAAGGAAAAATTCTCTAGCAAAATGGGAAGATTTTTTCTGAATGGTGCTAAATTGGCTCTGCATTATTGACTCCATACCTGTTCCACATTATTTATCCAGGAGCTAGGACCCCAGAAGAATAAGATTAGTTCTAATACATAAAATAGGAAACTTTCAAGATACTAAGGCAGGCAGCATTCTAAGATGGTTGACAATATTTCTAACTCCCCCTGGTATAGATGTCCTATATGATGCCTTCCCCTTACACGTGGACTGTAATTATGTATAGAAGATTCTATCGTAGCAGATTTGAGTCAAATTTCTTTGCTGGTTTTGAAGAAGTAAGTGGCCATATTGTAAGAAGGCCTCAATGCTAAAACTTAAAGGCAGCTTATGTAAGGGGAGAGTGGTCTCTGGCTGAAAACTGTAAAAAATTGGGGACCCCAGTCCTCCAAAAGTAAGGAATTAAATTCTGCCAATAGGGTGAATGAGCTTTGAGGAGAGCTCTGAATCTGATGTGAGATTGCATCCCTGGCTGCCATCTTGATTTCAGACTTGTGAAAACTCTAATAGAGGAAACAACTAATTTGTCCTTGACTTCTGACCCATGGAAATAACCAGATAATAAATATATGCTAAATATATTTATTATTATAAATAATAATTATTATAAATAATATATTTATATTATTATAAATATAATAAATATATTTAGCATATATTTATATGCTAAATATAAATATAAATATTATATTTATAATAATATAAATATAATAAATAAACTGCTAAATTTGTGGGAATATTTTAGACAGAAATAGAAAATGAATATAGGTAATTTCTATAAATTTGGCCCATAAATTCTAGGGCTTAAACATCAACCCCATATAGAAGGTACATCTATGGGTTTGGGGCAGCAAAACAATAAAAAGCTTCAGAAGCCAATGAGTGCTAGGTTCTGCACATGAATGATGAAAACTGC
This sequence comes from Mustela lutreola, assembly GCF_030435805.1. Lineage (NCBI taxonomy): Eukaryota > Metazoa > Chordata > Mammalia > Carnivora > Mustelidae > Mustela > Mustela lutreola. Next base: position 210,383,241 of record NC_081290.1, on the reverse strand, counting down.
AGAAAGTTTTATGCCTACAAATGACACAGGTTCTGGAAATTACTGACAATAATTGAGCTGCATTACTATTATTATTTCCTTTCTTCCTTCCTCCCTTCCTTCATTTTTTCCTTCCTTCTTTCCTTCATTCCTTCCTTCCGTCCTTCCTTCAATGTCTCTTGCTCTTTTCTTGCTTGCATTATTGGTATTGTTTTATTTTTTTTCCTCTCTTTCTTCCTTTTTTTCTTTCTCTCCTTTTCCTTAAAACCTTGTAAAGCTAACATGCTGGGGCCTATTGACTGTTGAAGACTTTACATTTTAGTTTATTGTCAGCATCGAAATCCTTGACACCTTCAATCATCTGGCTGTCTGGACCCTGAGTGAATACAATGTAGAATATTGCAGGATTGTCTGATAAGAGAGAGCAGAGAAAGGAAAAATGTAGGACAAGAGGGTTTAATGGGAACTGAACACCTGATAGGCTATGAAAGTAGGATGGGCTGAATATCAGGACAAGATATTAAGACAATGAGATAGGTTTTTAAAAAGGGCAACAAGATAAAATAATGTTTTTGCTGTGTTGTTTAGACATAGCATTAACTTTGGAGGAAATTTTTGTCTGTTTCTTTACTACACACCCAGTGTCCAGAAGAGTCTTTAGCATCTATGGTAATAGCATAACATACATATATTGAAAGAATGAGTGTTACACATTAAATAATCTTGATGTTTATTTGAATTTGAAGCTAGAAAGATTGGCATATTTCTTTAATTAATTTAATATTTCCCATAAAACTTAAGATAATGGGACATTGGACAGAAATGGTACATGGATCTAAATGCACGTATATGTATTTAGAAAAGATTTTGAATATTTCCTAGCTTCATGGGATTCAAAATTATTGTATAGTAGGATAATATTAGGTGATTTTGATTAGTACAACCTAAAGGAGGCACTTAAGAGAAGAAGAATGAAAATCGTTAAAAAGTAAGCTTCTTATTTTATATTCAGCCAATGGCTGGCCTTATTTACTTTATCACAAGGATCACCTAAGTATGAGGCCACAGAAAAAATACTACTACAGAAATTATGTGATAAACATAATTGAAGAAGAATGAAGAATATTACATTTTATAAAGTTGCTGAAAATATTACCCTAACTAATTAACTTCACCTGGAATTAACAAGCATTTCAAACTGTGAGTTAAATATTAGGAATTACATATGTTTTCTATTTAGAAATGACCAAGAACTAGTTAGTGGGTCACGGTTTTGTTATAATGGCGAAAATAAAAACATTATAACTTGAGGAAAGAGTACCTTACCTCTCCATTTGCTGCTTTGGCTAGCTCATTGTAATCAAGAAGGTTTACCTTTTGATTCTGTGTGGGAAGGGGAAAAAAGGCTGCCACCAAGCCATATCTAAATCACTATTAAAAGTGCAAAGAAATTAATGTAACATTACTGTCTTGTTTTTTGACATTAAAAATGTAAATGTGTCCTTTAAAAAATAAATATTTCTGATTGTCAGTTTGTAGGAGTGGAACACTTTTCCTTCTAGGCTCTTTGGCTGGACTAATAATTAAATTGACACAAAACAGATTAACAGGAAATAAAACAAATTTCATACATACAGAGCCTCAAAAACACGAGACAAAAAAATAGGCAATTGAGGCTGATATACCATCTGGAGGTATGGTAAAGGGAATAGGAATTAGGGCTTCAAGGGAACAATGACAAATCATAGGAATCTGAGAAGAGCAGATATTTGATAAACAAATGTTTGCTAGTCTATACAGGTAAGTGTTTGCATAAAAAAAGTTACCTTTGTCATAATTTTAGGTACCTTAGGGGAAGGGAAATGGCTGTTTCTGAGTCAGTTGGATCTTGATTGTCATCAGCTCAAAATAATTCACATGCCAAATGTGAAATGGTGTTTTGAAATGGTGAATTCTGGTCCCCCTCAAGTTCAATTCAGAAACTAAAATGTACCAATTGTATTGCTGCAATACTATCTTAATAGTACATGCTACTATTATGAATAACTAAATAAGTGATGAATATTTTAACAGCTGAGAAAATAAATAATAAATCTATAATGTGTAAATCATTTTCTTAGGCACTGTGAATAAAATGGTGAGCAAGTTTTCATGCTATTTTTACTCTGGGGGAAATTACCTTCTAGTCGGGAAGACAGGTAAATTAACAAGGTCTATCAAAAACAAGGGCAATTGATGGGGGAAATATTGTACAGTTACATAGAAAGGGTGCCCGAGAAAGTTTAAGGAATATCAGCAAACTCTTCCTAGATGAAGGATATCTGAGTCACTGCTAAGGAAGTAGTGGAATTTAGCCAGGTTTTGGGGGTGGATAGATGGGTAGAGATTCTGGCATTGTTAACCAACAATGTTATGTGCTTCAGATAAAATAGACTGAATTTTAAAAAAATATATATTATAATGGTTACTGATGCAAAAATTATGAAATGATTTGAATGCAGCTGAAGTCAGAGAACAGTAAGTATAATATATTTTTAATAAGTATAATTTTAAACATTATTTAGCATAAGAACATAACTTCAGACATGGCAACACTCCTTTTTTATTTAAAAAATTTGTTTTGCATAAAGGTAGTCTCTTCTGTCTCTGTGAAAACTTAGAAATTTACCAAGCAAAAATATAAGGAATTTATTCAGAAGATTAAGTAAATAGGTCAGCAAAGAAGTCACTCAATGACTTTCTGTTAATTTAATGCATTATTTGATCATGATTATGATAAAAATGGATCAAGAAAAGGGTATAGTAAATTTCATATTATATTATTTCCTTAGACACAGAATTAGGCAATGAATTTCTGGTAGGATTTATTTTAAAAGAAATAGAACAAAGTTTTAAGGTATAGATGATAGATGTACTAGATAACTAGAGATATTAATTGTGATTCTGTGATTTACAATAAAAATATATATTTGGCCTTTGTACTGTGTTTAATACAGAGCTTTTAAAACTCTTGAAATTCCTTAGGTGGTGAGAGAGATAAAGGTATTTTTGTTATGTTAATGAAGTGACTTTTGGATTGCTCATAGGTCACCTAAGAATGGAATGGTGAAGAGCTGGAGATTGAATGGATTACCAATGACCAATAATGTAATCAATAAAATCTATGTAATGAAGCCTCCATAAAAATCCAAAAGGATGGGGGGTGATGGAAGAGCTTCCAGTTGTGGTCTGAGGAGGTGCTGAGACTGAGTCACTCAGAGAGAGCTTAGAAGTTCTACACTCTTTCGCCCTCTGTATTTTTTTCTTCTGGCTGTCCTTGAGTTACATCCTTTTTATAATAAATCAGTAATCCAGTAGGTAAAATATTTCTCTGAGTTTTGTGAGCCTTTTTAACAAATTAATCAGACTCATGAGGGGAATCATAGAAGCTACTGACTTATACTCAGCTGGTCAGAAGCATAGGTTATTACTAGAAGCATTGGATGTTACCCGAGTTTGCAACTGGCATTTAAGTTGGGGGTTGAGAGGAGGGAAGTCTTGTGGGACTGAGTCTTTAACATGTGAAATCTAGTACTATCTTTGGATAAATACTGTCAGAATTGAGTTGAACTGTAGGACATCCGGTTGGTGCCCTGAACGCTCCTTGTTGGTGTGTGGGGACCCTACATTCCTTCATATTGAAATTGGGTACAGAACTCAGAAGACTTATGTAACCTCATGTAATGGTCATGTCAGTTCATTGTATTTACCTCAGTAGAGCACTATAAGCACCCTTAAAATGGACTTAACAATCAGTTTTCTGAATAACGTTTTTGTATTTTTGCTTTGTTGACTTTTAGATAGTATTTTATTTATTTTTTTAAAATTATTAACATATAATGTATTATTTGCCCCAGGGGTACAGGTCTGTGAATCATCAGGCTTACACATTTCACAGCAATCACCATAGCACATACCCACCCCAATGTCCATAACCCAGCCACACTATCCCTACCCCCCACCCCCCAGCAACCCTCAGTTTGTTTTGTGAGACTAAGAGTCCTTTATGGCTTGTCTCCCTCTCGATCCCATCTTGTTTCATTTTTTCCCCTTCCTACCCCCCATGACCCATTAGCCCTGCCTCTCAAATTCCTCATATCAGAGAGATCATATGATAATTATCTTTTTCTGATTGACTTATTTCACTCAGCATAATACCCTCTAGTTACATCTATGTCATTGCAAATGGTAAGATTTCATTTCTCTCGATGGTTGCATAATATTCCATTGTGTATATATACCACATTAGATAGTATTTTAAAATATGGAACCTCATATGCTTAAGTTATTAATGTAGCAGCTATTATTATTATTATTATTATTATTTATTTTTTGGGGGGCACACTGCAGAGTTAATATATCACACCTCTATTTTCTTTGTCAGAATTAGGAACCAATGAGGGTATAGATACTGAAGACAGATAACTGAAGATAAAATGCTTGACTATTGATAATGACTTTTAGATAACATACTTTAAAAATGCTGATATAGATCTGGTTAATACCTGACTCCAGATTAGGCACTTGAATATGATACACCTACCTATAAGACTTTAGGCCTTAAATAGGCAATGTGTGCCCTCTACATCCTAGCAGTACCCTAGTAGAACACAGAAGAAAGCAAGGCATGTGTATTCATTTATCTGAGTTAGGAATTCAGGAAATTCAGGAAAAGTTACTGTTACTACCCTGAGAGGTCAGAGAGAGGTCAAGAAGTTTACTATATATAAATTCTTTCTCATAGAAATATAAGGTTACTGGGAAAGGAAAACTAGGTGTGGTAGACAGATCATAGTCCTCCAAAGACATTTAAACCCTAATCCTCAGAATCTGTGAATGTATTTTGTTACATTAAAAAAAAAATGGAATTAAGGTCCCAGGTGGAATTAAATTGCTTATCAGATGACCTTGAGATGAGACAATTATCTTAAATTATCTGGGTGGGCCCAATATAACCACAAGTCTTTATAAGTTTAAAAAAAAAAAAAAAAAAAAGAGGCAGCAGAAGTTAGAATCAGAATGTAACAATGTGAGAAAGACTGGACTGACCATTGCTGGCCTCAAAAATGGAGCAGGGACAACAGCCCAGGAGAGTGGGAAGCCGAAGAATATGGGCAGCCTTTGGATGCTGGAAAAGGCAAGAAAGTATATTTTCCTCTAGGGCCTCCAAAAGGAATACAGCCTGTTGACACGTTGATTTTAGCCCAGTGAGACCCATTTTGAAATTCTGTCCTTCAAAACTTTAAGATAATAAATGAGTACTGTTTTAAGCTGCAAACTTTGGGTATTTTATTGTAGCAGCAATACAAAACTGACAAGATAGTTAAAAGGCAAGCAGGCAGGGATGAGGGGCCCCACACTAAGAGGAAATCACCCTTAAAAGGATTTTACACTATCCTGGGAGGAGCTTGCTCCACCGTTTCCTACATGATAGCTAGGTGACAAAAATCTGATTGGATGACAGGCACAGGGGGGTTAATCAGACTAAAATAGCCTGCCCACGAGCACGAGCACGTAAAAATCCCTAGATGTAGAAACTCAGGTAGCAACCCCATTGGGACCCCTCAGGGCCCCTCCCTCCTTGGGAACTTCATACTATCACTTTGCTATTGTTCAGTAAACTTTGGTTTCCTGCCCACCTCTTCATTCCTTAAAGTAGTGTGACCAAGAACCCCAAGGACTACCGAGAAAAAAATTCTGTAACTAAACTAACTCAGGAGCCACAGTAGCCAGCAGTGCAGTCATAGACACCATTCTTTCTCAAGCAGAACAAAATGTAACATAAGATTTTGGTGATTGCTAAAATGTTGGAAGGATGAGGAAAACTGAACAGAGTGTTATCATTAGACTATTGGTTTCAAAATTACATGATGTGAACTTTCACCATTGCCAATATCTCCATCACCCCGCACTGAGAAAGTAATTGTTGTGCAAAATGAAGGTCTTTGTTTTTTTTTTTACTTTGGTGGGTGATGGCAACATCCTCAGGCAACTGTCTAACACTGAGATAACACTCCAACACCTTTTTTTGTGGGTCTTACTCCTCATTCCCTAGCATATAGATGTATGCATACATAGGCATTTAGAACATTTCTGCTCACCAAATTCAGACCTCTCAATGTTATCAATGTAGTGAGCCAGCCAGTGTAGGCTAGTGAGTTGATCAAGATTCTTGAAGCCAACATATGCAGAAAACCAAAGGTAGTCTGCTAACCTTAAAGCAAACTGCATCTGCTTAATAAGGCAAAGGAAGAAAAAGAATTTTCACTCGGGAAGTTGCTTACCAGTTGTCAGAAGAATGTTGATGAGCTGGAATAGACACAAGGGGAGCGGCAGTTCCAATTGCATTTAATTCCCTGATCAAATTTCAAATAATTCACTGTCGCTCTCCAAACCAACATATTATCTCTTTACCTTGTGAATCCATTTTCTGCGACTTAAATGGAGACATGATAGAAATCACTACCTTTATTCCTTCAGAACTCCTGGTAGCACTGAGATCTGCAGTACACCAGGGTTAAGATTGAATTTGGTTTATTATTCTGGGATAGAGGGCAAGTTCGAAGGCTTTTACTTCGGTCTTGAGCAAACTAATCCTCATTATGCAAGTGAGGAAACCAATGTGGAAATTCTGTTAGTTGCTGAGTTTGTTCCAGTTATGGAACAAAAAATGGCAGGAATACATAGAGGTTTGTTTTTACAGACCTGCTATAGGAGATGAGATTAAGCCAAACTCCATTTATCACTCAGTTTCAATGTACTCTTATTCTGACTGGTAAACCTCAGTCACAAAGGAGACGCCAGATACTATGTTTGCTGGAAGCAACTCTATGATAATCCTTGAAAAGTCAAGATTCTTCTCTTTCCTCAGTGTAAAATATATTTTCATCTTGACAAAAGGCCACAGACTAATAAGAAAAGGCCTAGACTAATATTTGGTGGACCCCCAGGATGGGACTGACAGGGAGTAGATGAGCAGGTCATGCATGAAAAACATAGTCTAGCATTCCTATCTTCCTAAATCATTGGATTTCTTCTATTATATCATTTCAGGAATTTATTTTTATTTTATTTCTTTTTAAAATTTTGTTTATTTATGACAGAGAGAGAGAGATCACAAGTAGGCAGAGAGGCAGGCAGAGAGAGAAGGGGAAGCAGGCTCCTTGCTGAGCAGAAAGCCCGATGCAGGGCTCGATCCCAGGACCCTGAGATCATGACCTGAGCTGAAGGCAGAGGCTTTAACCCACTGAGTCACCCAGGCGCCCCATATATAAGGAATTGCTAATATCTCAACTTTATTTACTCCTGGTGACTGCTGAATCCAAGTTTCACTGAAATACTGAAAGAAACTCTTAGAAATATCTCTGGCTGCCCCCGTCTTTTTTATTTCTCAGCGTGCTTTCTACGCTTTGAATACTTATCTAAGTAGATACGTACATTAATTTTCACAATAATCACATGGGGTAAATATAATTATTATTCTCATTTTGTAGATGAGAAAAATTAGGTGAAGAGCATTTAAGCATCTTGTCTAATTCACAAAACTTCTAAGTAGTAGAGTTGGAATTGAATTCAAAATTTTTGGTATATTCATCTAGCAATAAATTCAACTTCTCTAATGTTATGTTTATTATTCCCTATCAGAAGCTGTAGAATCTATTTCCACACATACTCTGTGGTCTTTTATGATATAAATCAGGAACTCTTACAGCCATATTTTGTGACGTGTAAACCATCTCCTCTCAAGTCAGATCTTACATTTGTCCTCCTGGTGCATGTTAGGATATGACTCTGTTTATCGATTGGAAAGCCATGAGGGGGTGACAGAAGCAGGGCATGAGAGTAAGAGGAAAGTATTTTTGAGGTAACTGCCTAATGTGATATGCCAGTGCATTCAGAAGGACACTCCAAGGCTGGAGAAGAAGCTTATTGATTCTTCCAGGTTCTTCCTTGTGTGTTTTCTTTTTGCTTCTAGTTTTTATCAGGGTGAACTCATTAATGGTTCTCCTTCCAATAGCAATAACTGAATCCAATTTGCAATTTTCCCAACATGGGCACAGACAGTTTTATCAAGCACCCACCTTAACCAGCCCCAGCTGGTTGGTGTCCCCTCTTGAGAATTCTGGGTTCCAGATTCTCAGAACCCTCCTAAGGTCTATAAGTTTTAATAATTCTAACCACGTTCTTGTCCCATGACATTTAAGGAGAGTTACTGTGTCCTATAGTTGCTACCTTTATAATATGCTAGACTCTCATTTTTTCTTTTCACTTACCTCACTAACAACTTTATTTCTAGTTAGCATTTTTTCCTATAAAATTCTCCCTACTCAAATAATTGCTATCATCTCTCTTTCCTGATTAGACACTGACTAATATAGGTAAGATCACCTCAGTGTCTTCAAGCAAGTTATGGCTTTCTTCCCAACAAGGTGAAAAGTAGCTACTTCTATAGGCTTGGGAACTTTAATGGGATTTGGGTTTACCAGGCTTATATTTATTGTAACTCACTCAAATGTTCAAATGTTCCCATTATGATTCTGGAAGCCTAAGTCTCTCCCCTTAAGTGCCTGACAGTCACAGTAAATACCTGGTATAGTTGGGGATTCAGATTAGTTTGTATTTCTATAACTCCTTGAATTGATTTCTGTGTCTGATTTATTGTCATCTCAATCAATGACTGTCAGTTATAAGGGATGCTTTTAAGGACTCAAAGAAGTCTAAACCTATTGGTGCAGGTGAGTTTGGGTAGTATGGTAGAGGATGAAAGGAGAGGTAAAACCAAATATTTAAGACCCTGTGCTGTAATAACTTTCTTTATGCTATCCAGATTAATTAGAAGAAACCAGCTGCCCTCACAGTCTCTTCATCTGCAATCAGTGATCATTTGCAGCAGCCACTTGAATTCCAAATCCCACTTAGTGCTAAGAGATGCATTCTATAAATGACCACATGTCATGGGCCACCCACAATCTATTTTTCCAGTTGATGAGGCAATCAATCCCTTTTTATCCAGGTCACATTAGCAATACAACATGTCCATCTTCAGAGCCTTTTCTTGGAACCCTTCCTAGTTTTATATATTTAATTAATTTATTATAAGAAACAAATATCACTCCAGATAATTTCAGTACATAGTGACTTAATATTGAAAATTGAATTTAAGATCTAGGAATTTCTTTACGTCTATATATGAGCACTGTTTACTTAGGAACTCTGAGAAGAACATTAATTTCCTATATTTGCTGATAGGTTTTTCCCTTCTACAATTAGCCCCAACATATACATCACAACTTCCAACACCAGAAAATTGATATGTCATACTACAACTTAAGGACTCTGTTTTCAGTTTTTGTGTTTGCTTGATTTTATTTTATTTTCCTGGAAAATTTTTATGAAGGTATTGGTATAGATGAGTTGGTTTGAGATAGGAAAACAGGGGGACTCCATAAAAATCTGATTTTTGTTCCTTTTCCTGCTTATATTCTTCTACAATAGGTACCCCCACTTTACATATGCCTTTTGGTACAAATAGTGTCCATCCTCCTTGTAAGGGGCAGGAGTAATGGTTTATTTACTGTCTTCCAGCACAATAGACAACTGAGGAAGGACCAGGTGACAGGACAAGACATAATGCACACATTCCAGACGACCTGCACTAGACATGTCCATGCAGAGATTCCCCTGGGCTCCAAGATGCAAAACATCTGGGTCCTTGTCCTTGTTCTAATCAGTTCCTGGATGACTGAGAGGACAGGTACTCCAGACCACAATCCACGATAAAAACCTCAGATCCTGAGCAAAAACAAGCCTCTCTTTTCCTTTCTGAGTCTCCTAGATGTTCTGTCTGTACTTGCACTCTCTCTATACATTCAGTAAAGTGCTCACACCTCCTGCTTACTGACATTTGATTTCTACCCTGTGCATAGTGAAGGACCCTCTTCACTGGTCCTGTGGGACCTCCTTCTGGGTCCTCAGTCCTGGTCTACCTGTATCATGTTCCTTCCTCTCTTACATTTGACCATAAAGCGCAGATATCAATTTGGAGTCAGACAAATTGATACTTGAATGTGAATACTAATTTTAACACATGCAGGCTGTGTGATGTTAGTGAAGTGATTTAACCTCCTTGAGCCCTGAATCATTCATTTCATAAAGTACTGATACTTATTTACAAATTTGATATGAAAACTGCATAAGACATTTAGCACAATGCTTAGCACATAAATGCTAGTTATTAAAATGAGGAAACACTTTTTAAAATATTTTTTCAGATACAACAGAAAACTACTTTTTATATTTAAAAAAATATATATATATGTGTATATGTATATATAAACTTGTTGTTTTGAATGCACTGTCCTTCAGAGAAAAGGCAGGAAGAAAGGAGGGCAGCAACCCTTTCATTTATGCTCTTATTTCCCAATCCTGCCTCACTCCCAGCTACTACGTAAAGGCTGCTTTCCCATGGCATAGTCTTCCGTAGGAGAATCTCCTCACTCGTCCATGGGCCAGTCCTGTGCAGCATGTGAGTGATTATAGAGAAAAGATGAAGTTGGTGAACATAATAAGGTAGCGTTCCTGGCTTCCCATGGCCCACTGAAACACACAGAAGAACCTTGGGTTTTTTTCTTGTTCCTATGGAGAACCACAGATACACCAAGTAGGCTGGTAAACTGGTAATCCTGGAGTGAGGATATGGTAGGTTACAGTGCTTACAGACTTTGTGACCAAAAGGAGAAGAATGGGGAATACAAAGCACTAATTAAGATATGAAGCTATCTCTTCCCTTAGTTAAGGGTTCAAAAATCGACAACCCTGGTTGCCTACCCACTCCACTTGGGAAAACAGCATAAAGATTTATAGTAAGAACCTTCAGTTTTCTTTGGTCTCCCTGCCATTTACCCATTTCATTCTCCGCCAGGTATAAGCTTCCTACCGTAAACACTCAGAGGTCTTATGGAGGGACATGTGGGCAGGAAAATTAAATCTGAAAGCCTGAGCATGTACCCACACTCCTAAATTAATTAAGAGAGTATTTGAAACCAAAGGAGCTGGAAGGTATTAGATGGAAAGTTTGAAGATTTTTTACATTTAAATTTAAAATTTTTCACTTTATAGCAATTTAAGAGCTTGTGCAAAACATTAGATCAATTATGGAAATTTTGGTTTTTGCACACATCTGAGTTACAGTGTGCCTAAATAACGTGGATCTGATAGGGGATTTTTTTTTTGGGGGGGGGGTTCTTGTGTGAACTGGAGTCATGTGTAAGAAGACAGTGTTCCCACAAGAGCAGAATGGATATGTCCCAAAGCACAGAATGAATATACATATACTTTGGAAAGTACATCAAATATATATCTTTTAAAATAACTACATATATTCAGTCTAGGGAATAAAACCAAATAGAACCATTCATGCATTTACTGTAAGAAATTGACTGACTCACTCCCTATGGGCATAATACTTTGCAAAGCATTGTTGGAAGAATGCAAGTTTTCTAAAAGAAACCAGAATTCCATTGTCTTCAATAACTTCTCATTGTAGTCCTCTACAACCTTCAACTTTACTTTATTCATATTTGCTCTTTTTTGGTTCTTAAAATAGGCTCTGGTTAAGCCAGCTGTTCATGCAACTGAGGAGGAAAAAAAAAAAAAAGCAAACTCAGGAAAGCATAGTGTCTGCCTTACATTTTGCATAGTTGCTATACTAATCAATATCACAGTAATTAAAATCACCCATGATTAATGGGCTAGCATTTTCTTAGGGCTTTGTTGTCTACAAAAGCATTTCACAGTCTATTTTAGAACTGCCCAGTAGGAGTAAACCCCAAATCACCAGACTACCTTTTGTTCTTAATTTTCATCTGAACTATTCCTGTCTAAAGGAGTGCCTTGCCTGAGGATGTAGTTGTGGGTATCCCCTCTCTGTATGAGAGGAAAAAGACCTTTTCTCTCAAAAGCAAAGTCTGAAGCTTGGGAACTAGGGATTTCTGGGTACTTTAATGTCCATTCATTAAATTCACCTTCTCTCCATACAGAAAGATCCCTGGGACATGAGAACTCTGACAGGCCAAATAGAGTGTTTGCTACGAAAAGCTGTACCTATTTGCATTATATCTCTCCACAAGACAGAACCGTCAATGCTATTATTCTTCTCTTGTCTAATCAACCCTAGGCTGAGACTCTAAATCTTGAGTTCTAATCCTGGCACTAAGATTAATGCAATCATGGAAAACTGACATTTTATTTATGCATTAAAAAAAATTAGCTTATATTTTAGGGAAGCAATTCCCTTAAGGAATCAGTAAGACAAGCAGTTACTTGCAGTTACTTAAATAGGTTAAAATGCTTAAAATAAATATTCTTTGCATTAGGTTATGTGTCTGATATCTTTTTATTTTGTATGAATTTCAACAAGGGTTTTGCACTTAATAGCTGATGAGAGAAAAATGATTACACAAAAGCTTGTGAGGTTTTGAAGATTGACTGTACTTCATAGAAAATACTCATAAAGAATCTAAATTTGCAATGCTAGATATGGTATTTCTCATCAGGTATCAATGAATACTCAAATTGGTAAATCTTAATTCCATTCTTTGTCTGCAAATGATTTGCACATTTCTTTCCAGATTGTGCATACCTTTCCCTTCAGAATTAGTTCGAATATTCTTTAAGAAAACAGAAATAGTGTGGAAATCATATAGCCTCTAGAGCTTTATTAACATAATTTTTGATAATTTGCTCCAGAATTTTTATAGTTTAAGTGCAATACTATAAAGTGGGATCTATTCTGAATCTGAATGAACCTGTAATTCATTCTCAATTCATTCAACATGTATATGCAGGCATTCTATATTTAAATTGAAGTGCTTAAACACTCTCATGGCTATGGAATTCTGGCTCCATTAAAATGTCACTGAAACACCTTCTGAGGCAAAGCTGTTAAGAGAAATTGTTACCTTGACTGTCTTAGTGGCATCCTTAAATTAGCATATTCGGGACACTCACAAGGTTTTAGACACTAGTTTTACTAATTTTTTCTAAGTTCGCATTTAAATTCCATTTAGTTAACATATGGTGTAATAGTAGTTTCCAGTATACAAATTAGTGATTCAACACTTCCATACAATACCCATTTATCACATCAAGTGCAGTACTTAATCCCCATCACCTAGTAAACCCATTCCCTAACCTTCCTCCCCTCTGGAACCATTCGTTTGTTCTCTATAGTTAAGAATCTGTTTCTTGGTTTGCATCTGTCTCTCTTTTTCCCTATGTTTGTTTGTTTTGTTTCTTAAATTCCACATATGAGTGAAATCGTATGGTGTTTGTCTTTCTCTGACTTATTTCACTTAGTGTTATACTATCTAGCTCTCTTCATGTTGTTGCAAATGGCAAGATTTCATTCTTTTTATGACCAAATAATATTCCATTGTATACTTACATATACCACTTCTTTACTCATTCAGCAGTTGACAAACATTTGGACTATTTCCATCATTTGGCTATTGTAGATAATGCTGCTATAAATGTTGGGGTGCATGCATCCCTTTGAATTAGTATTTTTGTATTTGGATAAATACTTAGTAGTGCCATTGTTGGATGACAGAATAGTTCTATTTTTAACTTTCTGAGGAAACTCCATACTGTTTTGGAAACTAGTTTGAGGTAGAACTTTCAAGGCAAGGGGTTGATTAGGATTGGGGAAGGATCATGATATGATAGTTGAGGACAGATGGGCACATCAGGATGAGAGTTTGGGTTAAGAGTGCAAATGGACTTGGAATCCTGGGAAGTAAGTTCTTCTTTGATGCTGTTGAAAAGTTGAACAATTTGATGTCTGTTAAATGGTTTCCTGGGAAGTCCTGAAATGGACAGTAAAATCATTTACAACCTTTGTCTTCCTGGGAAAGAGTTCCCTGGAAAAGATATATTAGTGAGGGGTGTTCAATTGTAAACTCACATCATTGCTACATGGATACAGATGACCAAAAACAAACAAACAAAAAAAACACAAAACAAAACAAAAAACAATAAAAAAACCAACTATGCACATAAGTGATTTAGAGAGCTGAATAAATAATATTAAAGATAAAAACTAAGAAATAGCAATGTGGAGTATTCATCTAAATAGCTTAATAGCTACTATATGGAATTTTAGAGTGCTTTAAATCAGTTATTACTTTTAACACTTTCTCAATAAGGGTAAAATCAAACATTTTAATTCCATTTAATTTTATTCTACATTTTGAATTCTATATACTTTTAAATTCTACATATTTTAAGCACCACTTTCAGCACAGTGTCTTACCATGTGACCCCATGCCACCTATGAGTTTAAAAATGCATGATGGGAAATGTGGCATAGAATGTGGGGCTCACCATTCTTGGAATAGATTTTCTATCTCCCTACCTCACTATCTAATCTACATGGAAGCTAAATACATTGTCCGATTATTTAGTGCTACATCCCAGTGCTAGTACAGAGTTTGGTCCATGGACAGTGGTCAATAAAACATCTCTTGAATAAATAAATCCATCTTTCTGCTGCCTAACCCTCTTTAAATCTAATTTGAGAAAATGTAGCCTGAATTTTCTGCATTTTTCCCTTAACCCTCTCTTATGTGTTTCATGTTACCGGAGGTGCAGCAGGTAAATTGGGTTTAAGTCAATTTATTCCATTTGGTGGGCAATTAATTGTTACTAGTTTAGGAATGAACATTAGAGCCCAGTTTGGTCCCTTTATATTCCTGAGATCTTGGCTTAAGCTGTTATTTTTTTCCCATGCCATAAGCTGGCAGAATGTTGAGCAGATCTGCCACAGTGATCATGTCACTCTGAAGGGAAACACTCCTCCGAAAATGAAGGCAATGCATGAAAGAAGAGAATTCACTGATAGGTACAGCTGCATCTTCATGTGTTTTTAGATCCTGAATCAGCCATGCCTGAAGGACTTTCCAACTTTATGAGACAATGTATTTACTTGAATGCTTACATCAGTTTTAATGAAATATTTATGAGGATAAAATGAAATAATATGACTAAAATTGCCTTAAGTAATACTCAACTTAATGAATGGACGCAATGAATATTTGTTTCCTTTTTAAAAATTCCCTCTTTCATACTGTCTTTTACCCTGTTTCTAGAATACTGGTATTTTCTCAATATTAATTTAGACCACTGAAATAATCACAGAGACAATATAAAATTTTGTTTCTATAGGGCATTAAATCACTGGGTACAAGTTGAAATCCATTTTCCCCAACTCTCTTATTTACATTAAAGAAACTGAAGATCAGAAAAAAAAGAAGAAACTGAAGATCAGAGAATAACTTGATAATAATTATAAAAGTAGTTGCAACCCTGGGCGCCTGGGTGGTTCAGAGGGTTGAGCCTCTGCCTTCAGCTCAGGTCATGATTTCAGGGTCCTGGGATAGAGCCCCACATCGTGCTCTCTGCTCAGCAGGGAGCCTACTTCCCCCTCTCTCTCTGCCTGCCTCTCTGCCTACTTGTGATCTCTCTCTGTCAATAAAAAAAATAATAATAATAAAATAAAAAGTAAAAAAACTTAAAAAAAAATAGTTGCAACTAATCCAGGCATTGAATCTTGGTCTTCTGTTTTGTTGAATGAAAGCTACTTCCCTTAGTTCTGTTATTATATGTTTTATACCTAACATATTGATACTATTTTTTCCTTAGTTTTGTAGACTTTGAAAAATATAATCATCTCTCAACCCCTCACCATAAAGATTAAAGTATAATATCATTTTCTAATAAAACATTTATTAATCATCTATTGTGGATCTGAACTGTGTGAGGATGAGTACAAACATTCCTAATTAAGTAACAGAGTCAGTACTTATAGGAAAATCAGCAAATAATAATAGCAAACAGAAATATGTTATGAATTAGGTTTTTGTGCAGCAGCATAGTATCCATCATATTTTTTGCCTGTGAACATATATCTTTCTGACTTCCCGTATTAAAAACTCTGGTGAAGGTGAAGTGCCCATGTTAGTAATGAGTAATCCCAGCTTCTTGTTCATAGCTTAAACAAAAGGTGTTCATCTGACTCAGGCTAGGCCAACCATATTCTGTCTTTCTCAAGAAACTGAACTCAAGGAAACCTAGAGATTGAGTCACTTAATTATCTGGAACTGGTTCTCTAAATCACGTGTTGTTGAGGTACATATTATTTTAGGATAGTTTGTCTTTCTTCTAGCTACTTGCTCAAAGTACTGGTGTATTCACTTTTTTTTTTTTTTAAAGATTTTATTTATTTGACAGAGAGAGAGAGACCACAATATAGGCAGAGAGGCAAGCAGAGAGAGAGAGAGAGAGGAAGAAGCAGGCTCCCCGCTGAGCAGAGAGCCCCATGTGGGGCTTGATCCTAGGACCCTGGGATCATGACCTGAGCTGAAGGCTGAGGCTTTAACCCACTGAGCCACCCAGGCGCCCTGGTGTATTCACTTTTTGATGAGAATTTGTCTTTGGATCCATTTGGGCATTCAAACAACCATAATACTCTTTGAGTTAAAATTTGTGGCATATAAACTAGACCAAGTATTACTTTCCTTTGTGATTAATGACCAAGAAATTATTCCACTTTTGCTCAGTTGAGCACATAGAATTAGGTGGCTCATACACAAGGCATTTTTGTGTAAAGGCAGAACTTTATTTCCCATGGGAAGAGGTTTCACATTTAGAGCCAATCATATTAATAAATTTTTGGATGTATAAAATGCTTAATAATTGTCACATGGAAGTACTAATTTTAGATTATGTTGTGGGCTTTTAATGGGCTGAATAAACTAATTTTCATTTGGAAAACAAGGTTGTATATTGCTTTTATTTTCAGAACATTAAGGATGAAAGTTGACCTACTTTATGTGCAGAATTCTTTGCATGGGATGTTGAAACTCTGTATGTTTTGCATGGGAAGGGAGACAACTCCTTTCATCACTGAGAAGCTGTCTTAGCCAGGAAAAGAATGCTTTATTTAGTTTAAATCCACTGCTTAATCAAAATTTAACAATAAGTTCCCAAGGTCTCCAGGGTTTTCCTCCAATTCTAGTGGATATAATGTAGTCTCTGATAATCTTTATTTCCTAGTGGAAGAGGCTGAAATATTACAAGGATGGCTGACAAGGCAAAGCCTCATACAAAACAAAGTTATGGGAAAGTCAAGACACAATATACAGGCAGAAAAAGCGGATCTGTAAACATGAAGATGAATATTCTGACACCAACTGGTATACTGGAATTCAATGCTAGAACTACCCAACTGGGGTTAGCACAAACCCCATGAATTTTTTTTTCCTTTTAAAAGATTTTATTTATTTATTTGACAGACAGAGATCACAAGTAGGCAGAGATGGAAGCAGAGGGGGCGGGGAAAGCAGGCTCCCTGCAGAGCAGAGAGCCTGATTCAGGGTTCGATCCCAGGACCCCGAGATCATGACCTGAGCCAAAGGGAGAGGATTAACCCACTGAGCCACCCAGGCGCCCCAAACCCCATGAATCAAGGGCAAGACTGTCCTCCCCTCAGATACCAACTACTCTAGAAGTTCCCAGAATACCCATTCTTGTTGTCAACTAGCTACAAATCTGAGGGTTCCCAAGATCCCCTCAGATTCCATAATTCACTGGAAAAACTTATAGGACTCAGGAAACTGCTATGCTCATGACAGTCTTATTACAAAGGATACATATCAAGTCCAGCTGAATAAAGGAGCATATAGGACAAGGTCTGCGAAGGTCCAGAATGCAGAGCTTCTGTGCCCTCTCTCCATAGAATTGGGTATATTACCCTTCTAGTGCATCAATGTGTTCAACTGGGTTATGATTAATCGAATCTTTAACCCTAACCCTAAGTCAACCTCTAACCCACTATCTTCCCCAGATGTTGGGAGATTGGACTGACATCAAGTGGCTCAAAGCCCCAAACTTCTAACCATAGGATTGGCTTTTCTGGCATAACCAAATCTCATTCTTATTCATCTTAACATAAACTCAGGTGGGGTTCAAGGGCTAACCATGAATAATAGACACTCATATAACTCAGGGAATTCCAAGGATTTAGAGGTTGTCTTCCAGAAATCAGAGGCAGAGACCAGATAAATCCTTTATTATACAACAAAGAGACTGGGTAGATTTTCAGAGACTCAGAGAAGATTCCATTAGAGGAAAAACTTGCAGCCTCAAGAGCCTCTGTTCTTTATTTTTGATATTAGGTTATCTACAAGGTCAAAGAGTTCTCCTCTAATTAGTTTCCATTCCTTGCAATCAAGTTATTCCTCTCATTTCATAGAAATTTACAGAAAAACAAACAAGACTGAGCTGATACTCAAGTAATTTATAGGGCATTTAAGTGTCATTTAAAAGTTCCAGAAATGTATCAGATAGGGGAAAACAGAATAAGTAAATAAATTAAGATTAGTAAACATGGAATGTATGACCAATTCCAAGACATCTTTTATAGTAATAATGTCTCTTTAAAGTCCTGGAGAAACTAAAAACAAACAAACAAACAAACCCAAAAATCAAAAACAAAAAACAAGAAACAAAACAAAACAAAATGACAACGAGTATGGTTCAAAAATTTTTAGGAAATTTTATGAGACTTTTCTGGGTATTATGTTTTCTGGGGCTCTTGATATCTCTGGACTAACGTCAAAGTAAGATAGTGTAATTAAGGTTTATATAGAAAGGGATTTAAAAAAAGCTTTATTCTAATGCATCCTTTCACAGTATTATCCTGAACTTAACAGTATTGTAGCATATTAGTAGATTACATCATTTGATCAGAATTCCAGAATCATTATCAGAAAAAATGGGAGAATTAGACTTGTCTCTATAATTTTTACCTTTAACTTTCAAGTATTTGTCCTGGAACACTCTCTCCCTTTGAACACCCATTTCCTTATGACATTTAACTCAAAATCTTGACACCTCAATAATTTCCTGCTAATGCCCCCATTGAGCATCAATATTTCAGCAAAATATGTAAATTACATTGATTCTCCACAGCAATGACCAAAAGTGAAGTAAAGACTCCTCGAGACAAATA
Organism: Mustela lutreola; assembly: GCF_030435805.1. NCBI lineage: Eukaryota > Metazoa > Chordata > Mammalia > Carnivora > Mustelidae > Mustela > Mustela lutreola. The sequence continues at coordinate 210,364,154 of NC_081290.1, read as the reverse complement.
ACATAGCAGGCTATTCGAGGTCTCTGTGTGTAAAAGATAAGGAACAGCAAAATGAAATGATAACTGTTATTTGGGAGAAAAAAAGGAAAAAAAATCAGCCAGGAGTATTTGACAGTAGATTCCTAACTAATTAAGGAGAGGATCCAGAATGTTTCTCTACTGCATTTGAAGTCATCTCATTAGACTACATTAGACCTACATCTCATTAGACCTACCTTAAGCACACAGTCTTGAGTAAAACAATGGGAAGAAAGCATTTCGGGAAATAATAGAAAACACAGACAAGAATGTTGGGTGGAGTAGAATGTTAGAAACTTTGGAAGCCAACCAGATGACTTAAACTTGTTATGATGCATGTATAATAGTTTTTCCCTGGAGTAACTAATTAGAGTAATTTTAGGATCAGCCTGGAAGGAATATGAGGGGTGGATTAACAGGGAAGACAAAGGACCGTAACAGGTTAAATAGTTGCAGAAGGTTGGATAAAATTGTGGAAATGTATTCTAGGAAGATATGGAAATGATGAAGTTCAGAGTATAGGAAAAGGAAGTGATTTTAATAAAGAATGATATCTTTGTCTCTGAGTAGTAATTACTATAATTATTAGTAACAATTATTTCCCCATAAATCTCATTTTCTCTGGATATTTCTGCCTGCTGAGACTCCACTGGTTCCTTAATGCTGCTTCTCTAGGAAAAATAATTCATGCAGCAGCTAAAAGGCTTTTTCAGCATGTTTAGTTTACAGGGGAACTATAAGCAGTGTGTGAAGGCAGTTAGGCATGATGGACATATTCCATTACATTTTTCTTCAATCATCTGCCTAATGAGATGGCAATCTTGTTTTCCTTCTCTGCCTGTCCATTTTACTCTCCATTTTCTTTCAGGACAAACTCAAGTGTTGAAGATTTTGGAATTGCTTATAGTCCTTAGAATACAGGATAACCTGGATGCACCAGTAGAAGGAAAGTAGGTTATTTATAACTCCGAGACCCTAAGAATTTAAATATATAATATAAGTGCCCTATGTAAGTAGTTTCTGCATTCTTATCATAATTCTTAAATGAAACACTAATTGAAATGACTGTAGTCCAAAAGCTAAAGACACCAATTATTGTAGCTCAGGTTGCAAATATGGTACAATAAAAGAATTTCTCTATGTTTTTTTCTCTCTTTAAATTTACTTTGACCTTCCTTCCTTCCACCGACTATTATAATTTCTGTATTTCTGTTCATAACATTAAAATGTTACTATTTTCTAATTGGTTCTCTTCTTGAATGCTATCGGAATTTTTAGAACCATGAATTCTTATAAATATGCATGTAAGTATAAGAATTAGGTCTGTAAATAGAGCATTATTCTCCAGCTTAGACTGATAAAATAATACACAATTTCTTATTAGGTATATGTAGTGTTTTGTTGGCTTTTATCTAATTACAGTAACTCCATCCTTTTTCTGACAATTATTTCTTCAATGTACCTGTGTGTGTCTGTGCAAGTCTTTCTACAGTGTCCTTGGAACATACAGAGTGTGGAATATTTCATCATGGAACATATGCATTCCCCAATCCACTTACTAAAAAATAATGCTCACTGGCATTGCTCTGTACCCTGAAGACATATCAGGAAAAAAAAAATGGCAGGGAGGGGTTGGAAATTTCTGACAGGAACATTTGTCCATCCCAATAATCAAGAGGGAGACTTAGAGAGTCAGGAAAACCAGGCATTGATGTGTAGAAAATCCCAAAATGTAGAATATTCCAATGTTCTTCACAGTTTTTAAATGTTTCTCTGGAAATTTTGAAAACGAAATTCTTATTTATCATAACTAATCCTACAACCTAAGTCTGTTTTATTCATCCAGAGTATTTATTGTAGTTTTAATACACACTGAATTTTTTTAAAATTTTTTTAAAAATGTAACTACACTTATGGTTTGTCTCCCTCCCAATCCCATCTTGTTTCATTTATTCTTCTCCTACCCACTTAAGCCCCCATGTACCCCTGGGGATAAAAATATATGTTTATAAAAAATAAAAAATTAAAAAAAATGTAACTACAGTGTCATTTGAAGGAAGATTGCCTTTTTTTCAGAAGTTTTAACTACATTTTAGAAAATTGTGCTTCTGAAAGCAACATTGTTTGTGGTATTTGCTTTGTTTTGTTTCAAATGATAACTTACCTTTATTTTTTTTATGAAGTTCCATTAGACAACATCTAATACATCATTAGTTTTGATGTACTGTTCAATGATACATTAGTTTGAACTTCCACACAATTCATCTGTATCAGCCTATATCAGACACTACAACATTCATTGTAAATCTATGAATAGGTTCAAATGACTGAATATTCTATTTTTTACTGTAGTTGTACCTGAGAATTTATATATTAAAATGTGTGTCATATTATTTTAAATTTCTCTCTGCTGGCTGCTTCCCTTCCAATATTCCCTTTACCTGGTCTGTACTTCAATACTCTTGCTACTCTGAAATTTGGCAGCTAACTGCTCAAAGATATCCCTTTAGAGAATTGCCTTTGGCTGAAATGGAGATCCTTCAATTCCTGCTAGTCTGAATGTGTTCTCCTGAAATTCATGTGTTGAAATCTCAGCATGATGTGGTGGTATTAAAAAGTGAGTCTTTTAGGTGGTGCTTAGGTTCTGAGGGTAAAGCCCTCATGAGTGGGTTTAGTGCTTGCATAAAAGAGACCCCAGAAAACTTCCTTTCCACTGTGTCAGGAGGCAGATGAGAAGTCTGCAACTCTGAAGAAATCCCTCATCTGGCCATACTTATACTCTGATCTTGGACTTCCAGCCTCCACACTGTGAGAAATAAACTTCTTTTGATAAGCTACCTAATCAATGGTATTTTATTATAGATACCTGAACAATCTAAAGAAAACTCCAGAGAAATTTCTCAACCAATGACTGGCTGCCACTGAAGTTTAAAAAATCCAGCCTCTTTTCTTTATGCATGACCTGTTCTATTGTGTCATGCTTTGACACCCTAATAGATTATTTAAACTTATTTATTTATTTATTTATTTTTATGTTGTTAGTCACCATACAGTACCTCACTAGTTTTTGATGCAGTGTTCCATGACTTATTATCTGCATATAATATCTAGTGCTTCATGCAACACGTACCCCCCTTAATACCCATCACCAGACTAGCGCATCCCCCATCCCACCCCTCAGTTTATTTCTTGGTGTCCATAGTCTCTCATGGTTTGTTTTCCACTTCAATTCCCCCCGCCCTGACCATTTTTCCCTTCTTTCTCCTAATGTCCTCCATGCTATTCTTTATGTTCCACAAGTAAGTGAAACCATATGATAACTGACTTCCTCTGCTTGATTTATTTCACTCAGCATAATCTCTTCCAGTCTCATCCATGTTGATACAAAAGTTAGGTATTCTTTGTTTTGATGGCTGAATAATATTCCACTGTGAATATGGACCATATCTTCTTTTCCTCTCTATCTAAGCAATCTCTTCTCTCTAACTGCCCTTAAGATGGTTTTCTTGGTTCTAAGATTTGTGAGTTTTACTATTACATGCCAGGATGCTGGTCTGTTCTCAGTGCTCTTGGGAGGAGTCTTCTATGCCGGTAGGATGTGAATGCTTATTTCATTCCCCAGATTAGGGAAGTTCTCAGCTAGGACTTGCTCAACTATATTTTCTAGTCCTCTCTCTGTATATAGTACCTCAGAGATCCCAATAATTGACTGAAACATTGCATGGCATCATTTATTTCTCTAATTCTGTTTTCATGGATTTTAAGCTGTTTGTTCCAGGCCTACTCCTGATTCTTCTTTTCTATCAGTTTATCTTCTAGATCACTAATTTGTTCTTCTGTCTTGTTTACCCAAATTGGATCTCATTGATAACATTTTTAAATTCAGCAAGATTGGCTCCCATTTCTGCCCTTAGAGAATCGATGTTGCCATTAATAGTTTTCTCCAGCCTAGCTATTGTCCTCAAAACTGTTGCACTGAAGTCTAATTCTGGCATCTTGCCCATATCCATATCCATTATGTCTGCAGGAGAGGCTGTTATCTCTGTGTCTTTTCTTTGTTGGGAATTCCTCCTCCTAATCATTCTGTTGAGTTGTGGTTGAGGGGATATACAGCAGAAAATATCAACCACAATCCAGGCAAGGTGCACCCTGAGAAAGTTCAGAGTGATTGCCACCACCAAAAATCCCCAACCAAAATGAAACCCAAAAATAAGATTTATAAAGTACAAAAACAAAAACAAAAACAAACAAGCAAAAAAAAAGATTCCCCCCCACACGTAAAATAAGTAAAGATAAATTAAAAAATAAAGGGGGGGTAAGGGAAGGTGGTTATAATCCCTCTATGTGGGCGAGGTAGGGTATTTCAGTTCTTCCTGGGTGTATTTTGTTCTTTTTATAGAGAACACTATTTCCCTGAGATACAGGGAAATTAAAACTAGTATATGTATAAAGGTAGTATTGAATAGGGAGAAAAGGACTACATTGAAGCTTATATCCCTATATATAAAAAAGGAAAAAGAAAAAAGTATATGTGTGAGAAAGTTCAAGTTAAAAATTTACTATGGGACATGTTGTATTAAACATCTAGTTGAGGGGTGCCTGGGTGGCTCAGTGGGTTAAAGTCTCTGACTTCACGGCTCGGGTCATGATCTCAGGGTCCTGGGATCGAGCCCCGCATCAGGCTCTCTGCTCAGCAGGGAGCTTGCCTCCTCCTCTCTCTCTGCCTGCCTCTCTGCCTATTTGTGTCTGTCAAATAAATAAATAAAATCTTTAAAACAAACAAACAAACAAAAAAACATCCAGTTGAAATGATAAGTAGATAAAAAAAAAAAAAAAAACATAAGAAAGAAGTAAAGAAAAGAGAGAGAGAGAAAAGTTGTATCTAAGAAATACACAGGCTGTGAGGCAACACCAGGAGCTTAATATATTGCTTTTCCCTGGTGTTGGGGTTTTAAAGTTTTATGGGGACCCTGTTGTTGTCCTCTTTTTCTTTCAGCTTGTCTTCTGGGGGAGGGGCCTGCCTTGTTGTTTTTCAGTCAATCCTGCTTAGGCAGAGCTGCCCTGTGCCCTATCAAGGGGCTGGGCTCCATGGAAACCAATTTTCTTTGGGGGGGGTTGGTTTATTCTCTGGCAAGCTTTCTTCTCTGGCAGGTTTTTGTGCTTTGGGGAGGGTCATAGCAAAGGAATATGTCCCACACCCAGACCTCCACCCCAGAGGAGAGAAGCCGCAGTCTCCTCCTTTCTGAATCATCCACAACACACAGTCTCCCTCTCTGTAAGCACTACTGAAAACTGCAACCTCCCACAGGCAGTGCACACACACTTCCCTCCTGCTCCCCCATCCCCTGTGCTACCAAAACTGCGAGTGATCCCTGTCTGGGCAGGCCTAGGCCTGGGTCTGTGGGCACAGGTCCAATCCAGGTTGTCTTGGGCACAGGTGGCAGCTGCTGCCAGCCCTGGGTGTGCTGACTCAGTTCTGCACCTGCAGTTGCCCAGTCCCACCATTTGCCCCTTAAGCCCAGTGTTCTGTTTGAGCACTGTTATCAGTTCCTTCTCATCCCATCACTGGTCTCCAAGCTATGGATGATCCCCAAGTGCAGGATGCTTTTGCATTGGGTTATTAGTTACCAATGGCTAGCTTCTGGTAACTCTGTCCCTTCCCCCTTCTGTTTATCCTCCAACATCTGTCCACACAATCACAACTCAGTTCTTTGTACCTCTTGACTGATGATCCTCTGCCCCCATAGAGATCCAGATGGGTAATCTTACATCTCAGGCTGATTTTGTGCTTGTTCACAGTGGCTTGGTAGATATCTAGCTAAATTCAGGGGACTGGTTGTGATGGAGTCCCCTCACTCCTCCACCATCTTGCCTTCAGCCCTCACAATTTTTTTTTAAAGATTTTATTTATTTGACAGAGAGAGATCACAAGTAGAGAGAGAGAAGAGGAAGCAGGCTCCCTGCCCAGCAGAGAGCCCGATGTGGGACTCGATCCCAAGACCCTGAGATCATGACCTGAGCTGAAGGCAGAGTCTTAACCCACTGAGCCATCCAGACAGCCCCAGCCCTCACAATTTTTTAACTAATTAAATTTAAACTAACTGAAATGAAAATTTCCCCTCCTTGTTTTCACTGACTACACTTTATGGGCTCAAGACCCACATTTAGTCAGTGGTTACTGTGTTGGACACTGTAGATATGGGGCATTTCCATCATAACGTAAAACTCTATTGCTTAGTATTACTTTAGAACATTGTTGCCCCAAAAAAATATAATGCAAGTTATGCCTGAAGTTTACAATTTTCTGGTAGCCATATGAAAAAGGTTTATAAAAGGAAAGAGGTAAAGCTAATTTGAATAGTATTTTTATGTGCCCAATGTACCCAAAATATTATCATTTTACTGTGTTATTTATACTAAAATTATTATTGATTCATTTCATATTGTTTTTTCAAACTAAGCCTTAAAACCCTGCTATGTATTCTAAACTTTTAATGTATATTCAATTGACAGCTAAATCTTCATTGGAAATACTTGATCTTTATTTATACTTCATAAAATTTACAGTTGAAAAGTAGACTGACATACTCCAGTTTTTCCAAGCATGCTTAAAAGTTTTGTAATAATTGAAGAGAAAATTTAAAAAATCTAAACTTTAACTTAATTAAAATAAAATCAAAGAAAAAATTCAATTCCTCATTCACATCCACCATAACCAAGAGTGTAACAAACACAAATGTCTAGTGCCTATTGAATCTTATAATACAGTTCCAGAGCTCCTCTTAGTAGGCGGCTGAAGCCTGATTCCAGCTAAAACAGCATCTTAATTCAGCTCCCACTTTTGACCTATCATGCTTCCTTCACTTCCCTGCAGGTACTCCCTTAATAAATTACATGTGCCCGAGTCCCTGTGCCAGACTCTGCTTCTCAGGAACCTGACTTAAGACATTAATTTTTTATTCAATTCATATTATGATTAATGCACTACATTTATACATATATATATATTGCTATATATATATATATATATATGCATTTTAGCTATACACTTCATTTCAAGAAGTAAAGGGGAAATTTTCAAAACATTTTTGTGTTTTGAAGAAGGCATTAAGTCCAACACTCTGAAATCACTCTGTTACAAATATAAATGTGAGTTCATAGCTTGTGTTTTTATTTCAGTATTTTATCTGTAGAGTATATAGATCAGGAAATTTTTAGGTATTTACTAAAATATAAACATTATTATTATTAAAACACAAAATTGCTAGCAATAATATTTGCTACTGTCAGAGACATTAAATACACAGTGGCGCTGCTGACCAATTTTTGAACAATCAGACCACACATTAATTCCAATAATCAAACTTAAGGATTCAACATTGTTTAGGTCTTCTCCTGACTAATAAGCTCAAAATAAAATTGTAACAATAGTTTATGTGGTATTTTATAAGCAATTTACAATAACTGAAAGAGAGACATTTTTATTCCTGTTAATTATACTCATCACAAAAATGCCTCTGAACAGAAGAGAAAAAAGGAAGGGGCAGAGGATTTGAAGCAGGTTTTGGAAAAGCCGAAAGCCAAGCCATTTGGGAAAAAGTGGAATCAGCTCTGATTTACAATGGAATAGTCCTAGTAATAGTACCTACTTCTGATCTCTTGAGTGTTTCTAGTCATAATTGTTTTCTTACGTTCTAATGTATAAGAAAAATGTGTGCAGTGAACAGGGTTTTGAAACCAATCACTTAAACCTGTTTGTATCTCAGTTTTGTTCTTTGTTTTGTTTTGTTTTTCCTTTTTTTTAAATTTTTTTTTAAATTTTTTTAAGATTCATTTATTTCAGAGGAAGAGAGAGAGAGAGAGAGAGAGAGAGAGAGATTGAGAGTGCTGGCATGGAGGGGAGGGGCAAAAGCAGAGGGAGATAGAATCCTCAGCAGACTCTGCACAGAGGGTACAGAGCCTGTCACAGGGCCTGATCTCAGGACACTGAGATCACAACCTGAGCCAAAACCGAGAGTTGGCAGCTTAACTGACTTTGCCACCCAGGCGTCCCTGTACTTCAATCTTATACGCAAAAGGATAATAAGAGCTGTTGTACAGTTGTTATTTTAACGTGAGAATTAAATGTAAACATATATGTTAAATTATACCTACGTTGTTGCCTAGAAAATTCACTAAGGAGTAATACAGGTAAAGTGAGCCCTTGGGCTTTCAGGAAAATGGGTTCTATAAAGAAGGGCTAGAGATTGTAATAATGTGGCAAGATTTTTGAAATCTCTGTAACTTTCTCTAAGTCTCAGAGAGAGGAAACCTTGAGAAGGAAAACAGATTGGTATAGCTCTTAAAAAGAACAAGATAATGCGTCAGCATGATCTGCTCACTCTGTGGACCTCTTTGAGGTGCTCAGGAAAGGAATCACTCTGGTGATAGAGAAGGCATTGCTCAGATATGTGTACAGTGAGGGAGCACTGAAGTGATTGGTGCTATTGGAATTTGATGGGTAAGAAGCAGATGAAGGGCATTTAAATAAAAGTGTTGACCCAGAGACAGCCAATTTATGGAAGCTATTGATGACTATAATTCTTAACCTCCTCTGTATAATAACAAAATTGGCTAATTTGTGATGTTCATGAAAATACTGTACCTCTGAGCATACCTATGAATTACGCCATCACAGTCGAAGAGGCTGCCTGGCCTTCCTGGAAGTGTGAACTCAGGAGCAACCATCTGGTCACTGCCAGAAAAGGATGTGCCAACAGAGCATTTTGTAACTGATGGGGTGTTGCAAATTCAGTCATGATGTGTAGTCACACGGGCAGGCAAGTCATTCTCCAGCAGCCTGGTACATCTGCCACTTGGCTCTGGGAATATATTAAGACATTGATGGGCATATGCAGTTCCAGAACGGGTAGATTCTACAAATAAGGGAACATTTTATGGGATAGGGTTTTTATTTACATTTTATTGAAAGTTTCATGATAAAACACAGTTGGATAAAATCTGCTAGCAGTAAACCTACAAAAATATTCACCAATGACTGCTCAGGAAACTCCTTTGGTTCTTGTTCTTTTCCTTAACTCTTATTTTTAAATCTAAATCATGTAGTCTGGTAGGAAAATTCCTTTTATAGTGCCAATATTTTCACAGTTGAGTAGTAATGATTTTTAACAATTATTTTGGGGTAGTTATTAGTAAGTTACAATTCTGCAATTCTGCCAAATTTTTAATGGTAAAGGATGTCACTATTATATCTGACGAGTAAAAGGTCTGTGTAACTACAGTCTACTTTGGTCTATGTAAACATTTACAGTTTTCTAATAACATATTTTTTAAAAGCACCATGATAAATGTCTTTATATAGTAACTTATATAATCTTCCCAAAAGCCCTGGAAAGATGTAGAGTACTATTAAGGAGCATAGTCCCTGGAGTCAAAGTGTTTGGCTTGAATTTTGGTGGCTTGCTTTGCATTTGCTCTTCTCCTTTACTGATTTTCCTTCCCCTAGATTCTACATGGCTTCCTGTGTCCCACTTTGAGATTTCTACTCAAACCTTACTCTATTGGTATGGCCTTCCTTGATTGTCTTGTGCCAATCACACCCCATTACCTTCTCCCCTTACCTCCTTTTAGCCAGAGCCCTTGCTATCATTTGGTATACTTCATTTTTATGTGTTTGTTTGACCACCATCTGACTCCTTTTAATAGAATATAAATTCCACAAGGTCAATGACTTTATTAAAGTAATTCCATCTTTAATAATTCCATCTTTCCATTTAACGATAATAATGCCTCACTTACAGCAGACACAAAAAGTTGTTGAAAAAATAAGTGACTACATTTTCTCTAGCACTAAAAAAGTTTATTGTCTCTTTCTATTATTCTACTATAAGTACTTACAGTGTGGTCTCAATTTAGAGCTACAGGCATACACGATTTAGTAAGAATAAAAACACTTTGTATAAAATCAAAAGGTTATTTTCCTAAGTGTTCAGATCAACTGCCATTACATGAAGAGATGCCATTCTGATTTTAATCTCTGATCCTTCTGATGTAGAAACCTGCCAGTCTCTTTTTGTTTCCAGTTGATTGGATGAGTCTTATTTTTCTTCTTGGTTCTCCCAGTTTCATATTTTACTTATAGAAAATATGTATATATCCATTTCCTAAATAACTATTTTATTTTATTTAAATATTTTATTTTTTTATTTGAGAGAGAGAGCATGAGAAGAGGAAATGGCAAAGGGAGAAGCAGACTCCCTGCTGAGGAGGGAGCCTGGTGTGGGACTCGATCCCCAGGGCTCCAGCATCATGACCTGCGCTGATGGCAGTTGCTTAACCAACTAAGCCACCCAGGTGCCCCTAAATAACTATTTTAACTAAGAAGTATCTCTGCCCTATCTGAAGAACACTGCTGGATCCTTCCTGCTGCCGATGCCTCTCTTGTCAGTATTGTTCTCTTCAGTGTTGTTGCTGAATGATGAGTTTTCTTTCTTCTTTTGCAACTTTGAACTATCATGACCCATGTTATACAGTTCCAGAATCAGTTTTTCTCATGTATTTATGACTTTTTTTTTACGGTTACGTCACTCCCATCTGCAATAAGCCACTTTTTTTCAGGGTATACTCAATAGGAACAGTAGGACAGAAACTTATATAAAGTACATTAAGAAGTCATATTCCATTTTGACATATAAACACATGAAAAACTGAAACAATCAAATTAGATAAAGTGTTTGCTGGAGGTGCCTCGTTAGCGCAGTAGGTAGCGCGTCAGTCTCATAAAGTGTTTGCTGGGAACACATTAGCAGGAGAGATTAATCAGTTATACCTGGGTATAACAGGGGTGAAAGGAGGTATTACAGGATGCAGATTTATAAAATTCTAGAGGTGATGACATTTGATTTGCCTGTCAAATTTAGATAGTGGGATATGCATATGAAAGAGGGAGGGTGAAGGGCCCCCTGGATGACTCAGTCCGTTAAGTCTTTGGCTCTCAGGTCATGATCTCAGGGTCCTGGGACTGAGCCCCACGTGGGGCTTCCTGCTTAGTAGGGAGTCTGCTTCTCCCATGGCCACTGCTCATGGGTGTGGACTCTGCTCATTCTCTCTCAAATAAGTAATTAAAATCTTAGAAAAAAAAAAAGAAAAATAAAAAGAAAGTCAGAGTGGAAAGGCATAGCAGATAAAGAAAACAACATGAGCAAAGCATGTTTATAAATTATAGATAATTATAAAATAGCCAATGCAATGCCTGGTACATAATAATACTGGTCATTTTATTAATACAATTATTTCTGTCAATGTACTAGCCAGTATATTCCATCAATATACTAGTTTGTATACTAGAGCTGGGATTCTAAACCAGAGTGTGAGTTCAGGCTGTACTATAATTTCAGATCCTATGGTTTTAGCCATCATGCTGTATTACCTCCTTATCCTGATATGTTGTTATATAATAGTATTAACAACCTTACTACTGAAATCTTGATGTTTTTGTCAATATCCTTGTTGAAACTAGCCCTGATGTCTCTGAATAGCAATGTTTAAAAAAGATAATAATCAAAGACTTCAAAATGACAAAGATTTTCTGAGAATAATTTCTATTATTATTGATACACAAATTTGGGAATACTATAAAAAATAAATATATTTCCTTCATGTGATGCTTGTTTTCTTATTTGGCAATGAAATGTCATGAACGATAGAAAGAACATTTCAATCCCTTTGGTTAGAAAGAATAATTTCCTGTTTGTGGTGTATGTTAATAATTACATTTAATTACTTTTAAAGTAAAAAGCATGATAAAGTATGATACTTTTAAAGTATGATACTTTCCATATAATATCTTTAATATTTCATTTATAACTCAGTGGTATTAATTCATTTTCAGGTTGTATTTTTAGGACTCTTCAAATTTGAGGAGATACCTCAAACTGATTCAGTTTAGTTGTGCTTGGTATTAGATTAGATGTTTATTGATCTTTGTGGGAGAAAATTTAGCCAGATAAAAGTGGAAGTTGTTTGTAAGGGACAATCTGGTTGGGTCCAAGCAAAGTTTCAGGTCATTGAAAGACTTTGCTCTCCTTGGACAAATGAAACTGTGAGGTACTGATTGCTTTCCCATGGGGAGGTATTTACAGGACAAAAACCAGAAAGACAGTTAAAAAACAAAGTCTTTTCAGGTAATGTGCAGGCTTCACTGAAAGGTGTCTAGGTACCACATGCATCTTCACAGCTCTTTGGTCATTGAGGCACACAGTGTTCACTAACATGGAATTTGGGGAGTTCAGCAAAGCTAATTCCATTTCTGTTTATGTGGGTTTTTAAGTTTGGATTACACTGACCTCTTCCTTTATAAGGCCTCTTCTTACCTTCTTTTCTCAGACCAAAACTCCGGAATCAAAAACAGCAATTTTATTAACCTATCCAACATAGTACTATTGATATAAGGTAAATGAGGGCACTGTAGCTTATTACTTTTTTTTTAAATAGAAGATGTACATGTCTATAATTGTCTTCCTTCTGATTGTTTTTGTGGTCTTCAAATGACAAAATAGCTCTCTTGACTTTTATTATCCATATAAATACAGACATGGTTGAAATATATTTTTTTCTGTTATTTGAACATACCGGTTTTCTCCTTTCCAGCCTATAAGAACAATGAAGACTACTAAGGATGAGGATTGGGAGAGAAATTAACATCGATCAAGGAAAACTAATAGAACAATATCTTCTGCAAGTATAGCTTGGGCTCAGGGATACAAGAGCACTTGGCTCCATGGGTTCCGAGCAGACCAGGTTTAGACACTTGCCACTGACAAAATCCAAAGACAGAGAAATGAGTGGTGGTGGAACAGGAAAGGAATTTACTTCAGTGGGCCAACACTGGGAAGACAGAAGAAGGTCTCAAAAACTGTCTCCACAGGACCAAAAATGCTTCCAGGTTTATATAAGGAAAATGCGGGACAAAGTAGGTGGTCACAGGTAGGTGGGTCGTGCAAGTCAGATCATCACTGTCTTGGAGTCAATCACAGGCAGAGTCTTGCTGGCTGTGGGCAGTCCTTATGCTTGCAATCCTATCCCATCAGGGATGGGGTATCTTCAAGGTCTTTCACCTGAGCCAGGAGACAAACTAGAAGAAAAACTCAACTAGAAATGAAGATAGCTAAAGTCCTCTTTCACCTGCTCAAGATGGTAAAGAAAAGAATAAAGGAAAGAAAAAATGCATTTTGTTTTATTGTTCTTTCAGGCATTGTTCATCTACTTGCTTTTTTTTTTTTTTAACCAAAAGGTATTTTTTTCCAGTAGTTTTTCCACCAACTTGATTTTTATCAAGGAGTGAAATATACTAGATACTTTCACTAATTTCTGCTTAATATCAGCAACTGTGTGAAAACCACTATACTTTGGTTGGAAAATGATTGTGGGTAGGAGATATTAATGTGTAAGAAAGAAAGAAACGTTTGAGAAAAAGAAGCTTTTTGCAATGCACTTGCTAAGATGCAACTAAATTTTAGTTCAGACAAAACACAGTAACAAATCCTGAGAAGCCCTTAAAAAAATGTAAAATTCTGCAGCAAACAATCAGTTGCAAATAAATTTGGCAGTTATTACAAAACTATTCCCCATGGCTTAGGATTCACTATAATTCTATATTGAAAAAGGCAAGCAGAATTCTAGAGAAATACAGTATAAATCAAAAAGACCATCTTATTGTATCTGAAATACTTAGACTTCACCTGGAGTACCATAAAATATAGTGCACATGATACTTGAAGAAAGATGTAATTGTCTATAAAGGTGTAACACAGTAGACTGACTGGGTCCTAAAGATGTCTGTGTGAGGAACATGGGAGTTTTTAGAATAATCAAGGGAGGAATTTGCGCTGATACACAGGACATATTTCAATTTTAGTCAGCAATTAAATGAATTGGGTCTAACTAGCTATGTTGCATTGATCTTGATATGGAAGCTAGTTTTTGTCATTGACATTAAAAAAATTGATTTAGAACCTTCCACCAAGACTTTTAGAAAGCTCATCTTTGATTGCATCACTCCTTTCAATCTTTTTCTATTATTTTTGCTGTGTGTACTTTCTACTCTATGAATCATTTTATTATTTTGCATCCTTCCATAATCTGCCCACTTTAATCAAAACCTAATCCAAAAAGGCCTCATAAGCATAAGAAACTGTTTGGGGTCTTTTGCAACAATTTCAGTAGGTAATAAAATAAGTTGATAATGAAATAGAACACACTGCAATAAATCTGGGATTGAGTTAAGGCACAGTCATTTGTCTTAATTTGTTAAACTACCTCACCTGATGCAAATGCAACAAAGTAATTTACATGTCAATTTCCTTCCCTATTCCTGGATTCTTTGTGATTACTGCAATTAACTCTGGTCAATACTATTTCGGTGTTGAAAATATTTTCCAAAAATGGATGACTTTAATATCATTTGAAAGTTTTGGGTGTTTTCTTGTTCCCTTCCTCCTCTGATGTTAGACTTCTTTTGTAGACCTGCAGTTCTCTTCCAAAGCTGAGGTAAAGGCTGAAAAGGTAATTTTTGGTAACAAATTGGCTACAGCAGTTTGAGGGTGGCAATGACCATGGGTAATCTTTCTTCATGAAGGTCTTGGCCCCATGGAGGGAAGGCACTTAGTCACAGAGATGCTTTCAGGGAGCAAGTTTCCATAAATAATGAAACTTTCAGAGTCAATCAAGATGACACAGGCAAAGTTTGTGATAAAGCCCTCGGTAGAAAAGCACTTCAGTCGTAATAATTTAGGGCAATACAGTGTCGTTCTCTGATGGGCTTCAGCTGGAATTAAAGGGCCCACATTGTTTTTCAAGGGAGAGGGCATCACTGCAATTTCTCTTAACATTTGAGCATAGTCACATTACCTGGAAGATGATTATACATCAATCTCAATATTGACTGGAAAACAGAACTACCTCCTGCTGTAGGCAGAATAATGAATCCCTAAAGATGGCTCCATCTCAAGCCTCAGAACCTGTGACTATGTAAAATGGCAAAGAGACATTAAGGTTGTAGATGGAAGGATAGATGCCCATCAGCTGACCTTAAAAGAGGGCCAGTATCCTGGATTTTTCAGGTGGGTCCAAGGTAATCAGAAGCATCCTTAATAGTCAGAATGTGACGGGAGAGTCGGTAAGAAGGCAAAATGAGGATTCGGTCTGATGTTGCTGACTTAGCTGACCAAGGAAAAGGGCCATAAAGTCAGGGAAAACAGGAACACTCCAGAAGTGGAAGAGGTGAGAAAATGAATTTTCTTCCAGAGCCCCAGAAAGAGTTTAGCCCTTCTGGTACATTGAGATTAACCCATTAAGATCCATGTTGGATGGCTGATCTACAAAACTGTAAGATGATAAATTCATATAGTTTTAAGGCATTATTTTTTAACAAATTATTACAGCAGTGATTAAAAAAACTGATATACCCCCCAACTTCATCTCTTTGTTTTAATCACTCATTTAAACTGAAATCTGACATGAATCCACTTGTATTGGGAATTGTTAGTTTATGCTTTGGCTGGAAAGTCCTTTCAGAAATTTTGTTCTTTTCTTTGAAAACTAATCAGTCAAATTTCTGATAATCAGAGCCACAGGTGTGGTATCAGGCTAATATTTATTTTTTCTTTGGTGTGTGCCAGCCTTAAACCTTTATTACTAGTAGTAACTGATTGGCATCTTTGCCAAAATCCAGTTAGTTCTTCTTAGTTTACCCTGTACAAGGTACTCCTCAAAATCCTCTACTGAACT
The DNA here is from genome assembly GCF_030435805.1 of Mustela lutreola. Classification (NCBI taxonomy): domain Eukaryota; kingdom Metazoa; phylum Chordata; class Mammalia; order Carnivora; family Mustelidae; genus Mustela; species Mustela lutreola. The sequence goes on along the minus strand of NC_081290.1, from coordinate 210,348,350 downwards.
AGCTTACTTGATTAAAACCCTGTCTCTATAAATGTTTCCTGTTTTTCTCCATCAGAATTACCTACTTTTTCTTTTTTTAAGATTTTATTTATTTATTTGACAGACAGCAATCACAAGTGGGCAGAGAGACAGGAAGAGACAGGAGGAAGCAGGCTCCCCGCTGAGTAGAGAGCCTGATGAGGGGCTTGATCTCAGGACTCTGGGATCATGACCGAGCCGAAGGCAGAGGCTTAACCCACTGATCCACCCAGGTGCCCCCAGAACTACCTATTCTTACTAATTAATTCGTTGGTATTTCTGATAAGGGAAATCTGTTTTCTAAGGTGGCTGACCCTCCGGTCTTCCAAGGACCATATCTGAGTTTCCCTCTGGCCCCCCCTACCACCTTGTGTTTGAAAGTGCCACATATATGGAAGTAAAAGTGTATAAATTACCCTCTTTGTGCTTGGGGCTCAGACCTTTGCAGATCATTCTCCTCTGACCACTGTATTAAATAAACGTACCCTCCAAGATCTCCCAGTGTGGCTTGGTTTTTCCATTAGGTGATTTAGTCCAGATTCCACAACATTTTTAGCATAATACCTTCCACAGTCAGTATATTTTATCAAGCAATTTACTTCCCAAATATCCCAGAGATACTAATGCATGCAACACTACTATGCAGACAGAGAGAAAGATACATAAATGTATCGATCAACAGGTGCTTGTTTACGCTGTAAAATACCCACAAAATCTTGGTAACTTACAAATGACAAAGCTCATTTCTCACTCAGGGTAAATTTCTCTTATGGAAACATTATCCATAGTTGTGACAGAATAGTGAACATTGGCAAACCACTTCTCATGATGGTTCTTAAATCTGCTGCCCTAAAATAACACACCAAGTTTGTAAATGTTTCATTAGCTAAAGAAAGTCACACTACCAAGCTTGTGTGTAATAGGGTTAAGGAAATACAGGCTTCTATTCAGATAAGGCAGCAGATATTTGGAAACATTGACTCAGTCTTTCACAATGAACTAGTTTCCCTAGAAAGCTGCCTAAAATGTGAGTGTCTGTGAAGACATGTCAGAAATACAGTGTGTTTATGTAACCTGATAGAAAATAAAAAAGTGAGCAGAAGCACATCGTGATTCACAGGTCCTTGCTGTGTGATATTGATGTATTTGTACATGGGGAGTATGGTGGAGCCTGTGGAGGCAAAGAGAGAAAGAATAAGAGAATTTTTAGCAGTTTCTATGTATAGGCGTACTTGTGACTGAAGGAGAGATGTCCAAAGGGGGAATTTATGAGGCTGTCCAGGGGATTGATTGTGAAACCACATTAAAGCCCCTTTAAAGAAATCAGCTGCAAAGAACCCCCTTATGATACATTTTAAACAGATATAAATTTATAAGAAATTGACAGGATAAAGTAAACAGGTGCTTGGGAACTTTAATTAGTAGGGAATTCTAAACAGAATTTAGGCTGAGGTAGTAGATTACACAAAAGTAACAAAGTTTGTTTTCATAGTCTTCTTGGCTTTGAAGTTCCTATTCTGGTGATAAGGATGGCTTTTAACTTCATACAGGTTACATATTTTTTATATAGGGAAACTTTTTCCTGCTATCAAGGGGACAGTGGAGGGTCTGGGTATCCTTGCTTGAGAAACTTTTATTTAAAATAATATCTCGGGTGCCTGGGTGGCTCAGTGGGTTAAGCCGCTGCCTTCGGCTCGGGTCATGATCTCAGGGTCCTGGGATCGAGTCCCGCATCGGGCTCTGTGCTCAGCAGGGAGCCTGCTTCTTCCTCTCTCTCTCTGCCTGCCTCTCTGCCTACTTGTGATCTCTCTCTGTCAAATAAATAAATAAAATCTTTAAAAATAAATAAATAAAATAAAATAATATCTCAAAGTGACCACCAATATGCTCTTGTCCCTACAGTGAGAATCCAGAGATTGAGAGTTGAATCAAGAGATTATAGTGATAGTCCTGGCATTTGATGAAACATGTTTGGATTAGATATGGATAATCCCTGGAATATAAAATTTGTAAAGTATTTTATTTTTTAAGTAGGTTCCAGTACATCCAAGTGCTAACAATGTCTTTTAATAGACTGTCCAGGCAATAGCTAGACGTTCTCCACAGGCTCAAGCTTAGCCTTTGAGTACTTACTAGTAAGGTAGTAGTAACTAAATTCTTCCTTTTTTTTTTTTTTTTTTTTTTCCAATGAGGTCCAACATGGATAAACTAATATCTGTTTTCTTTAACCTCTCAGAGAGATAAAGATATTAAGGTGATATTAAGAAGCATATTTTTATGATAATAACTGAAAAACAAATGCATGCTCCACAACTGATTTTCTTTTTTTAATTTATTTTTTTTAATTCTCAATGCTAAAGTCTGAAGATTTATCTGTGGGGAAGATCATTAATACCAGGACATTGAGATATGGTATTCAACTTACCTAAATGGTTTCTTCAAGGTGATTTCCCATTGTTTGCATTTAGGAGAAGAATTAACAATTACTCAGAGCCTGGTTTTTTGTTTTATTGCTTGCTTAGAGGATGACATTTTGAAAAAGAGTATTTTGTTCTTGAAGTTTAAACTGTTTTGAATAACTATTTTTTTCATCTTAACAAAAAGATATCACCTTACAACTTTCCTTTTATCTAAAAAATGTTTTACTTTTATACAAAGATTGGCTTCTATTAAAGGTATTCAAATACAAAACAGAGACCTTGATGTTTTTCAATTACATTGATTTTAAAATAGCCTTGTGAGAACCCCGTTCTGTTGAACTCAACAAGGATCATCTGAAGTCTGTGTAAAGGGTTCGCTTCTCATAATTGTCTCTGGAGGAACAATGGGTCTCATCATGACTGCTTGGTATTTGTAAAAATACCTATGAGTGGAATTTTAACAAGAAATATCCTTGGCTTGCTTACAATTGTCAATAAAACAAACACACTGAGGCTATCAAAGAAAAGACAATTGAGAGATGACTGTAGCCTTTTGTCCTTTCAAGGTGTTTTTATTTTGAACTGTAGAATTTTCACACAACAGAGTTTAGTAAGTGTATAGAAGAGATGTGTGTGTGTATGTGTGTGAAACTGAAATAAATGGTTTAAATCAATTTAAAGCATCTATTTTTTAAAAAAGTTGTTGTAAAGTTAAAGAATGACTCCCAGTTTGGAATATTTATCATTTTACACTTACTGTCTTCCTAAACTGGGTGTCTTCATTGTAGAAAGGATAATAGGAGGTCCTAACTTATAGGGTTAATGTTCTCTAAGGACTTGGGAAACCTGTCATACTTATAACAAAAACAAAGCATTAATTAACATTAAGATTTTTAACATTTTACCTGCTAAGAATTTCAACCTTACAGGAAAGGTTTGAGAATAAGTACAGTACAGATAACACCTTTTTCCCTTTTATACACTTTCACCTACTGCTATCATTTTACTCTATTTAAATAACTTGAGCAACATATGGCCTTTTACTATCAAATTTTTCTGTGTATTTCCTAAAAATAGTAGTAGTACTATAACCATAGAACAGTCACTAACTGTAATAAAAATGTTCTAATAATTCTATCTCACCTATGGTTTGTAATGTCATTTTTTTCACTTGAACAAATAACTTCCTTTTTAGAATTTTTTTGTACCACTGTAGATATACGTATTAATTTATCTTATGTATTTAGTCTTTTATAAATTGTTAGGCATTATCACAGCCTTTGTGTTTTATGACCTTGACACTTTAAAGACTATAGCTGTCTTCTACTTATATTAAAACAAGCTTCCTCAATCTGTGTTTTCCTGATGTTTCCTTGACATTAGACACCCATTATGTATTTCTGGCTAGAATAATGTTTAGATGATACTGTGTCCTCTCAGAAAATTTCAAATATGCAGACGAGGAGATGTCTGATTTCTTCACTGCATAACACTACAACCCTATCCTTTCCTTTGCAACTAACAAGCAGTTCATGGAAAACATGTTAAAAGCATGAAAATATATGTACTTATTCAAACTTCCTTCAAAAGCTTACCATCCCTTGACGATTATTTAACAAAATTTTACTGCATGGTTGCAAAGTGATAATTTTCCAATTCTAGTACATGCTCCACATTGACTAGCTCTCACTTGGCATTTTATTATAAGTAACAGTTCCTCTCCCATTTATAAGTGTATTTATGTGTTTATATATGAATGCATTTTTTATCAATAACTGATATAGACTGATTGGTTTCTGTTTTTTCAATTACCTCTCATTCATTGTTCTACTTATTTTGGTATTCAGATGGTCCCCTCCTCCTGTCAACTCACGCCGCCCAAGACTGAGGATACATAGACAAATAATGTTAATAAGTTATTTAGATGAGTTATTTCCTTTCAATCCATGATATGCTTTTGAAAATAGATTCGTTATCATTGTCTCTCTCTTTTAGATCCCACTCCTTTACCATTATTGTAGACATTTTTTTATGTACAGTATTTTGATGTTTGCAATTAGCAAAAATTCAGAGAAGTGTCACTATTCTCTAGACCCATTCCACTCTGTTCCCCCTACTCCTTAAGGTAATCAACCTCATTGTTTTTTGATGTATCTTGCCCATATTTCTTTTTGGGAAGAGAAGCAAACTGTGTGTGCTTTTTAATCCTCCTCCCATTTTTATTAAAGACAATATATGACCAATGTTTTACTTTTTTTTTAAACATGTTATAATACCTCCTAGATATCCTCCGTAACTGTTCATAGGCTTCATTCTATTTTTAAATTTTGTAGTGTTAAATGCCATGTATGTAACATAGTTTATTCAATGAATCTTGTATGTTTGAATAGTTTCCAATATTTTGCAATGGTAAATTATGCTGCAAGGACTAACTAACTTTGTGATACCTATGTTTCTAGTTTGGGAGGTTTATCTTTGGGGTATATTCTGAGAAGTGGGACATCTGAGTCGATGGTAGGATGCGTACGTAGTTTGATAAATCTTGCCAAATTCCTGAACCGAATGTCCTATCAATTTGCAATCTCGCTGTCCATGTGTGAGACTTTGTTTCCTCTTGTTTTCACAAACTGTGTACTCTCAAGCTTTTTGATCATTGCCAATTTGGTGAGTTAAGATGCTATGTTTACAAAAAAGTTGTGAAGTTAGCATTATTACATTTAAAATGTGATAAAGAGTGAGAGCTGCAAAGAGATTATATAAATTCCTAAGATGCAGTGGTAATTGGTAGAAACATAATTCTTTTAAGCCCATATTGTATCAAAAAGAAACTGAAGATTCATCTTTTTCAAAATTTCTTAAGAAAAGTAGATGACATGAAATAGCCTGGTAGTAGTTCATGTCATCGTATATGAAAAAAACACATGTTTCTAGGGAAATATTAGGAAGTCAATCTCCATATGGAAAAGGTCACAAAAAAATTTTAATTTAAGGGAGATGAAGCAGAAGTTTACAAAGAATAACACAATCCTAAAATAATAAATGATCTGCCATATAATTATCTAGGATACTTTTTGAGAATAAAAAGACTAAGAATATCTAGAATGATATTCACGTATTTCTAAGATTTTTAAACAATTGTTGACAATTTTTATTTTTTGGTATGGATGAACATACCTATTAAAATTCCATTTGATAACTGTCTCAAGAATAAAAATATTTCTGAAATATAAAGTAATATAAATCCATATTATTCAAAATAAATGAAAAAAACTTTCTATGGATTAATTGAACATTGAAAGTAAAAGAAACTAGAGTGTCTGGGTGGCTCAGTGGGTTAAGCATTGAACTATTGGTTTCAGCTCAGGCCATAATCTCATGGGTTCACAGATGGACCCCCATGTGGAGTTCTCCACTAAGTGGGGAGTCTGCTTAAAAGTTCTCTTCCTCTGCCCCCTCCCCCCATTTGTGCTCAAGCTCATGTTCTCTCTAAAAGAAAAATCATTAAAAGTAATGTAAAAATTTTTTGGGCTAATTATTTCACATACGTATGTATCTTATTAAATGTCTCCAATATACATCAAAGGTATTTTTCTAAAGAATACATTTTAAACATTATATTTTAATTCTATACTTCATGAAATCACTTGCATTATTATATAAAATGATTAGTACATTTGCAGTTGCTGACATTTTTAATTGACCATAATCTATTATAATTTCTAATATAGAAAATAGTTTAAACAGTTAAGTCTGTCTAAACAAATTCTGTGACATAGAAAAATTCTTATGATTCATTGCATTGAAATGTATAATTTTTTTCAGTTTCTTTTCTGTCATTCAGAGTAGCTTTCCTAATCAAAATTTTTATAGGACAAAACTCACCAAATGTGTTGTCTCTATTTATGCTTCTCTCAAATATTTAACTAAGTGTAGATGCTCCACAGTGATAGATCTCAGTTTCATTCTATTCTTGTACAGAATATAAAGGAGTCTTCCCACAGCTTGAAATATTTCATAGCTTACGTGAGAAATTAATTGTTTAATTAGTGGTGTTTCTCCATTTCTTTTAAAGGGACAAATTTTATTTCCTTTGTTTGCAAATACTGCGTATAGTAATTAAAAATGGCTAAAAGCTTCAAATGCTGAAGTTTATGACACTCTATTATTGAACATTTTAAAGATTTCTCATTGACTTCTAACAAAATGCGTTTAATGTACTGAGAAATTTGTTGCCTCCCCAAGTCCCATACCTAGAGATACCTAGACTGATTTTAAAAGTGGTTACTTAGAAGCTCAAATATAAAATCCAGTAGACGGACAGTAAAAAGAAGTACTTTAAAATTTTGTATTCAACTTCACCATGAGGATCACCATAATTTTGGGGTTCAGTATCTTTTTTTTTAAATTTTTAATAATTTTTTATTTTTTATAAACATATATTTTTATCCCCAGGGGTACAGGTCTGTGAATCAGTATCTTTTTGCATATGTAAAATTCTGTAAGTTTATTGGTTAGGCACCTATTTGGTTGGATAGAATATATACAGTTTGAATACAATAATTATAAGTTTCTTACAAAGAATTTTAAGTACATTTATACAGTCCAGGTTTCTTAATTTAATGAGTATGTTGACTTGACTTTGTCGTATTCTACAATATCTATATTTGTTTTAAAATAATCTTCATTCTTGATCTTTTTAACTAATTCAGTTATCAGCACTATCAAATTTTTGATGATTAAAATAATAAGCACTCAAACTCTTTATTTTTATTCCATGAATTGGATGATTTTGACAATTATTGCAAGTATTACAACAGGGACTCTATTTCAATCATCAGATGACATGAAAATAATAACATTCAAAATCTAAAAAGTTCTTTTGCTAAAGGAGCTACTACTGTGAACTATCACTTCACATTTTAAACATACACAGGAATACTTGAAATGAATACCCACTAAAATTAATTTCTCTCAAAACCACCTACATGACAAAATAATATATAAATATTATTATATAACATTCCTACAGATCCTTTTTGCTCATATTCTTCTTAAAATAGTTTTTAAAATTTTTTTGGAGGGGCGCCTGGGTGGCTCAGTGGGTTAAGGCCTCTGCCTTCGGCTCAGGTCATGATCTCAGGGTCCTGGGATCGAGCCCCACATCGGGCTCTCTGCTCACTGGGGCACCTGCTTCCTCCTCTCTCTCTCTTTTTCTCTCTTTTTGCCTACTTGTGATCTGTGACTGTCAAATAAATAAATAAAATCTTTAAAAATTTATTTGAACATATGTATGAAAATATATGTGCATATATATATATATACACACATATAAATGTAATATATAATATAATTTTTTAAGTAGGAGTCCAATGTGGGATTTAAACTCACAACTCTGAGATCCAGAGTTGATATCAAGAGTTAGACACTGAAGTTACAGAACCTCCCAGGTGCCCCCGTTTGAATGTATTTGAAATAATGCTGTATAATTTTTAGATTCACAACATTTTTGATAGATTTATATATTGTAATAGGATTGCCAGTGTAGTGATACCACATTAACTTCCAGTAAGAGAGAAAATACATTATCTAGAAATTGAGAAATATTCTGCAATGATTCAGGAATGAGTAGGTATTAGGTATATTTAGAAGATATGTTTTATATTCAATTTTAATCCTAAGTTTTGAAATATTCACACAGTTGCAAAAACTAACCTTAGGTCTTTTTTGGTTTTTGTTTGTTCATCTTTTTTTGTGGAGGATACATGAAGACAACTGCAAAATTTCTAAATGGGTAGGAGAAGAATAAATGAAACAAGATGGGATTGGGAGGGAGACAAACAATAAGTGACTCTTAATCTCACAAAACAAACTGAGGGTTGCTGGGGGGAGGGGGTTTGGGAGAAGGGGGTGGGATTGTGTACATTCCTCTTTAAGTAAAGACTTAGAGATTAATTTTGGTAAGCCTGTAGAGTTTCATCTTGAATATTGAGAATTTATATGGTCAGCAAATTTAGAAAAGCCCACATTTCCAAAATATACTTAACCCCAAACAAATCTCCATCATGTTCAGTACAAGCAATCATGAATTTAGGGAGATTCTCTTGGATTGATCTTGGCCATCAGCCTAGATATCTACATCTAGATTAGAATTTACTAATTCAACTTCAGCTTCCTACTGGCTCCCTTATTTACATGTTAATGCTTTGCTTAGCTACATATCCCAGGCCTTGCCTCCCAGCCTCACCGTATAAGGATCCTAATTCTGTAGACAAACTGACAAAGCCCAAATCTTGGTAAAGAACCTTACTAGCTATAATTTTCATACCATACTGAAGTTTGTATTCTTTTATAATTGAAATATATTTGATCTATAACTGTAAATTTAAGTTACATACATGCTAATTTGGTACATTTATAGACCATAATGATTATGATTGTGGTGATAATCAGTACCTATCATGTTACATAATTACAATTTTTTGCTGGTTAGAATAATTAAGTTCTAGTATCTTAGCAAGTTTTGTTTTAGTACTTGTCTATATACTGTGTTTGGTTATAGTCTTTGGTTTTAGTATTTATCTATACTAAATATTATATTATACCTTAGAACTCTAGGACTTATTTACTAATTGCAAATTTATATCCCCAAACTTCTGTCCTATAATCTGTCCTCCCCCATCACATGGTAACCAGCATTTTGCTGTCTGTTTTAGGAATTTGGCTTTTTAAGGTTCTACAAATAAGTGATATCAAACAGTATTTATTTTTCTCTCACTTCTATCACTTAGCATAATATATAATCAAGATGTATCCATGTTGTCATATACGGCAGGATGTCCTCATGGCTGAAAATATTCCATTGTGTATATATGTACCACTTTTTGTTTTTCTTTTAGGATTTATTTATTTATTTGTCAGAAAGAGAGTGAGAGAGAGAGAGAATGCACAAGCAAGGGGAGCAGAGGCAGAGGGAGAAGCAGGCTCCCTGCTGAGCAAGGAGCTCTATGTGGGACTCTGATCTCAGGACTCTGGGATCAAGACCTGAGCCAAAGGCAGAAGCTTAACTGACTGAGTCACCCAGGCATCCCTACATACCACTTCTTTATCCATTCATTGTTTAATGGGCACTTAGGTGGTTTCCATATCTTGGCTATCATGAATAATACTGTAATAAGCTTGGAAATGCATATATCTCTTTGATAACCTATGTTCATTTCATTTGGTTTATACCCAAAAGTGGAATTGCTGGATCATGAGGTGTAGATCTATTTTTAACTTTTAGAGAAACCTCCAAATTGACTTACATAGTGGCTAACTAACTTACATTTCAACCAACAGTATACAAGGGTTCCCTTTTCTCCACATTATCTCCAGCATTTGTTATCTCTTCTTGATGATAGCCATTCAACAAGTGTGAGGTAATACCTCATTGAGGTTTTAAGCATTTCCTTGATTAATGATATCAGGCATCTTCTCATTAGCCTCTTGGCCATTTTTATATCTTTGGAAAAAAATGTGTATTTACTTCCTTGGCTGATTTAAAAAAAAAAAAAAAAAGGATTGGTTTTTTATTGTTAGAGTTGTATGAGGTTTTTTAAAATATATTTTTATTAAAATATTTTTAATGTATTTTGGATATTAGCCCAATAACTAATAAATGGCTTTCAAAAATTTCATCCCATTGTATAAGTTGCTTTTTCTTTTCTTTTGTTGTTCAGAGATTTTATGTTTAATATAGTTCCATTTGTTGAATTTTGCTTTTGTTTGTGCTTTTGGAATCCTATAAAAAAAAAAAAAATTGCCAGGACTAGTGTTAAGAAGTTTCATTCCCACCTTTTCTTCTAAGAATTATATAGTGTCTAGTCTTATATTTAAAACTTCAATCCATTTCACATACATTTTTATTAATGGTATGAAGTAGGGGTCCGGTTTCATTATTCTGCATGTGTTTTCCAGTTCCCCAGCACAATTTGTTGAAGAAACTATCCTTTCCTCATTGGCTGATTTTGGCTCCTTGGCACACGTTAGTTGACTGTATTTGGGCTGGTTTAATTCTGGGCTTTCTATTCAGGTCTATTGGTCTACAAGTCCTTTTTTGTGTACTGGTACCATACTGTTTTTATTACTTTTGTGGTATGATTTGAAATCAGGAAATGTGATACTTTTGACTTTGTTCTTTCTCACCACTGCTTTGGCTATTTGGGATGTTTAATGGTTCCATGTATATTTTAGGATTGTTTTTTCTATTTTTGTGAATGGAATTCTATTTCTGTAATTGGAATTTTGATAGGACTGCATTGAATCTATAAAGTAGCTTTGAGTAGTATGGTCGTTTTAACAATGTTCTTCCAATTCATGAAAATAAAGTGTATTTCTACTTTTTCTTAAAAGAAATTAAAGAAGACAAATCTTGTAGCTGTGGTTGTACATATATTTCACTTTTTAGTTAAATTTATTTCTCTATTTTTGATGCTATTATGAATGTGATAATTTTCTTTTCGGATGTCTCATTATTAGTGTATAGAAAAGCAACTTTTTCAACTATATGTTGATTTTTTTAATCTGGCAACTTTACTAAATTCATTGATTTTGTTGTTGTTGATTCTTTGGGATTGTCTACATTCAAAATTATATTTGCAAATAATGACAGCTGTACTTCTTCCCTTCTGATTGAATGACTTTTAATTTTTTTGTCTTGCATAGTAGCTCTGTCTAAAACTCTCAGTACTATATTGAATAAGAATGATGAGAGTGGACACCCTTGTCTTCTTCTCTTAGAGGAGAAGTTTCAATTTTTCACTGTGAATTATAATGTTAGTTGTGGATTTTTGTACATATCCTTTATTATGTTCCTTCTTCTATCATGAAAGGGTGTTGTGTATTGTCATATGCTTTTTCTGCATCTACTGTAGTGTTCATGTGATTTCTACTTTTTATTCTTTACTGTGAAAAATTACATGTATTGATTATGGATGTTGGAGCATCCTTGCATCCCAGGATAAATCCCACCTTGTCACAGTGTGTGATCTTTTTAATGCATTCTTGAATTGGTTGCTGATAGTCTGTTGAGAATTTTTGCAGCTATATTAATCAGAGATATTGTTGTACAGTTCTCTTGTAGTATCCTTATCTGTCTTCAGTTTGAGAATTACATTGGTCTTGTAGAATGAGTTTGGCAGTGTTCCCTCCTGTTCAATTTTTTAGGGGACGTTTAAAAAATATTGGCATTATCTCTTCAATTGTTTGGTACAATTCAATGGTGAAGACTTCTGGTCCTGGGGTTTCCTGTGTTGAAAGTTTTTTGTTGTTGTTGTTTTTAATTTAATAAACTATTGAGTCAATCTCTGTGGTTCTTGATCTGTTCAGCTTTTCTATTTCTTTCTGATTTGGTCTTGTCAAGTGGTGTGTTTCTAGAAATCTGGAAGAAATTGACTTCCTAATTTGTTGCCATGTAATTATTCATGAGAATCATGGTCCCTTGTATTATTGTGGTATCAGTTGTGATGTTTCCTCATTCACCTCTAGTTTTGTGTTTTGATTTTTTTTTTTTAAGATTTTATTTATTCATTAGAGGGAGCAAGAGAACACACAAGCAGGGACAGGTCAGGCAGAGAGGAGAGCAGGCTCCTTGCTGAGCAAGGAGTCTGATGGGGGACTAGATTCCAGAGCCCTGGGATCATGACCTGAGCCAAAGGCAGACACTTAACAGATTGAGCCACCCAGACATCTCTCATTTCTAGTTTTGAGTATTTTTTTTTTCTTAGTCTGTTGATGACTAAAGGTTTGTCAACTTTATCATCTTGAAAAAAGAGGTATTGGTTTAACCCTTTCTGTTTTTCTGGACTGGCTATCCCTGCTTTCTTTTGGTTTTCACTTGTGTGGAAAAACTTTTTCCAGCCCCTCACTTTGAGCATTTTGTTTTCCTTTCTGGTTGTTTTGTATCTCCATTTTTTCTTTCCCCTCTGTTTCTGCTTACCTTTGCAAATTGGTGGTTTTCCAAGTTTGTGTACTCTGTCTCTACTTTTTTGCTCTGTGAATTTACTCAGGTTTTGCTTTGTGGTTACCAAGAAGCTTATGTAAAACATCTCTTAGCTAAAACATTCCATTTTCTTGCTGATAGTAGTTTTATCTTTGTTCATCTACGAAGGTTCCACCCTTTTACTCCTCTCCTTTTATATCTTTGATGTCCAGTTTATCTTTTTTTGCTGTGTCAACAAATTATAGTAGTTATAGTTACTATTTCTTCCCTTTAAACTTTATATTATAGTTTAGTTAACAGATCATTTTAATAGGCAGTTAGTTTTCTAATTCACTTTTACCACAGTGGTTTACTTTTGTATGTTTTAATGTCACTGTTTAGGGCCTTTTCATTTCAACTTGACCTCCTTTCAGCATTTTCTTGCAAGGTTGTTATAGTGTAGGAAAGCTTTATTTCTCCTTCATATCTAAGGGACAACTTTGTCAGATAAAGTACTCTCAGCTGACAATTTTATGTTTCAACATATTGGATATGTCATCTCACTCTGTTCTGACTACAGAGTTTTTGTTGAGAAATCCACTGATAGCCTAGTGGGGGTTCCTTTGAAGGTTACTTTCTTTTTTCCTTGGTTGCTTTTAAAATTCTTTATCTTTTTTTTTTTTTTAATCCATTATGATATGTCTTAGAGAGGTCTTTTTGTACTGAGGTAACAGGATATTCTACTAGGTTCTTGAACTTGTATGTCACAAGTCCTTCCCCAGGTTTAGTAAGTTCTTAGCTATTAATTATATCTTTAAAGGTATTCTCAGTTCCCTTTTTTTCCTCTTTTACTTGTGGAACACCAGCTGTTTTAATATCTCCCTTTTTGATTGAGTCCAATAGATTTCACAGGCTTTCTTTAAAAAAACCAAAAACAAAAAACTTTATTCTTTCTCTTAACTGAATTATTTCTATATTCTTACCCCCCAAGTGACTTGTTCTTTCTAATACCCGTTTTGCCTGTTATTGGTGTTCTCTGTTATATTCCTCTCATTCATTTAATTCTTCAGCTCTAGACTTTGTTTTTGTTCTTTTTTATAATTTCAATCTCTTTGGTAAAGAATTCTTTTTGTTCATTAATTTTACTCCTGAATTCATTGAATTGTCTTCTGAATTTTCTGTAGTTCATTTTTGAATTCTTTATCAGTTAGATTGCAATATTCTGTGCCTTTGAGATTGATGGCTAGAACATTATCATCTTTTCATGATACCATATTTCCTGTTTATTTTTATTTTTGTTTCATTGCTGTTCATAGGTATGTATTCTGTTATCACATTTAAAGGTTTTGTCGTCTTTGGCTCTTCCAATGCAGACTGGCTATTAGAAACCTTTCTTTGATTTTCCAGGAAGTGATATTATAGCTCTTTCTTGCCCAATGGCCATGGCCCATTACCTAAGCCTCCTTCTCGGTCTTCCACAACAGGATCACATGGGTGTACTTGGGACCACACACAAGGAACTGGCAATAGATAAGGAGAAGCAAGTGCTCAGCACTTGGGGCTTTGGGTGCACCCAAGTGGTTTATTTCCAGAGGTTTGTGGATCTACTTCCCACTAAAGTCCTGAAAGATACAATAAGAAACACTGTGCTTTAATGTTTTTTAATAGTCTTATCCACTTCCTTTCCTCTTTCTTCCCTCTCTGTCATGGAGACTCATCCTCAGAATTCTGGGTATTGTTGGGAGATAATGAGTATTTTTAACTATAATCCCACAACTGGGTTAGCTGCATAGTCACTGAACAGTTAGGCTTTCCAACTCCTCTATGGGAGAGATCACCACCTTCCACCTTCTCTGCCAGAGATACTGCCACAGCAGCAGCTGCTGCTGCTAAAAGCCCAGTCCTTTGCACTGTCAACAGTGGAAGGAAGAACACCCTGGTAACTTTTTCTCTCTCATTTGCACCCAAATTCTTCTCCATCTCACTCTGATGTTGTACTGGAATCTTCCCTCAGTCATTCCACAAATTCTCCCTGTATCTGCACATTTTGCACTTTCTGGGTTCTTTTTTTCCTGTGATGGTAGAAAATAGAGGTGGGATCATTTTGTAGACTCCTTTTCATCCACAGTCCTTACTAGGTCCTGTTTGTTTACTCTCAGAAACACAGGTGGACTAGAATCCCCTCCCCTATCCCTTGGTGTAATGTGCAGAGGCACTTCTGTTAGGTTATAAATGTCTAATTACTTTTTCTAGAAAAGAGGGGGAGAGGAAGGACTTGCTCTGTCATGATGTTGATATCATTCCTCTTAAATTATTAACTTTTGGGGCACCTGGGACACCTGGGTGGCTCAGTTCGTTGAGCACCAAACTCTTGATTTCAGCTCCAGTCATGATCTTAGGGTTGTGAGATCAAGCCCCATGTTGGGGGTCCATGCCCAGTGAGGAGTCTGCTGGAGATTCTTTCCCTGTCCTTCTGTTCCTCTACCTCCCCCCGCCCCCAGCACTTTATCTCTCTAGAATAAATCCTGGGATGCCTGAGTGGTGCAGTCAGTTGAGCATCTGGGTCTTGGTTTTGGCATCTGCAAAATAACAAAATAACAAATTGTTAAAATACTAAAGCATACTTAAATACTTAAGTTAAAATGCTATATATGGCAAGGACATTTGTAGCAAGAATATTCACAGTACTCTTTCCACTCTAAGGCAGGACACGTCAAATGCTATTTTTTTTGTTCATATTTCACTTAAAACTAGGTAATAATTTACTACAACTTGCAGAAACAGCCCTCTGGGGACTTTACACTATTGTACAGAGTAAGGCATGACTGCTTAGTACATGGTGTGATTGGCAGATGCAGCACCATTGATTACTTTTTGTCTTATGTTAAAGACTAGATATACTCAGGTGTTCTACCTACTTCAGTTGGAGGATACTTTGCTTTACTCATTAGTACTCTCCATCAATCGTTGAATGAGAGTGTTAATTATGGCGTATCTGGCTGGAATTGTTAATGGTATCATATATATATATATATATACACACACACACACACACATACATATATGACTTTATTTGATAGAGAAAGAAACAGAGAGAGAGAGTGCACAAGAGAGCATGGGTATTGAGGAGGGGCAGAGGGAGAGGGAGAAGCAGACTCCTTGCTGAACAGGGACATAAGGCTCAATCTTCGGACTCTGTGATCATGATGTGAGCTGAAAGCAGATACTTAATTGACTAAGCCACCTAGATTCCTCACTACATTTAATGTTTCAAGCATGTGTTCAGCACAGAAGTTTCTTCTTCTTCCACTACTACTACTACTACTGCTGCTGCTGCTGCTGCTCCTACTACTTCTTTTTTAAAGTAGGTCTCACACTCAGCATGTGCTCCATGCAGAGCTTGCACTCAGAGAACACTGAGATCAAGACCTGAGTTGAGATCAAGTGTCAGACACTTAACTGACTGATCCCCTAGGCACCCCAAAGACAGAAGTTTTTTTACACATTTTTCTTGCAAATTCCTAGACAATATCATAGTAGATATTGAAAATAAAGGGTAAAGTTCTTCTAAACAAATCCCATTTATCTTTAGTGTTACTGTTGAAACCAATAGTTCATTTATAGAAAAACTCTAAGATAATTCCTAAATAGCATGGGATACTGAGGCAGCAGGCATTGGTTGGGACTATCTTTGGAAAGTTGGGATATAGGATCACCCAAAATATGAACATCCATATTCCTCAAAATTTTCCAAAGACTATAAAGAATGCATTAAAAAATCCATAAGTAAAGTTTATTTAGATAACTGTAATGTAAATAAACTATAATCTGCTCTTGCTTACTCAAAATGGATGGTCACTATAAAGCAATTTTATGGGTATTAATTAGATATTATCCTTGTGGTGATTTTAAAATATATCCACAAATTATTTGTTACTCCTCTTTCTAAAAGACAGAATCTGGTCCTCCACTTGTGTCTGGGCTGTACTTAATAACTAAATTCTAACAAAGAAAATTTTAGCAGAAGTGATGGTGTGTGACTTTTGAGACTTGGTTGTAAACAGCACCATGGCTTCTTTATCTCTCTTGGATCATTCATTCTGAAAAAAGCTGGTTGCAAAGTGTAGACACTCGGATTTGACAAATAACTGAGCAGGAAGTGCAGCCTTCTTTTAATAGTCAAATGAGTAAACCAACTTGAATAGTCTTTCCACCCCAGTCAAGCCTTCAAATGACTGCAGCTCTTCTAAGAGACTGAGTCAAACCATGCAGCTAAGCTACTCCCTAATTCCTGACCAGTAAATGTTTATTTATTTTTTAAGACCATTATATTTTAGGGTAACTTGTTTCATAGCAATAAATAAAGCCCTGAATCTTCATCTTAGAAGAACATAAAAATGGGTAGGAACAGTCAGACATAAACATAAATGACAAAAATATAAGACAAAAGTTAAAAAGACTACAACTTTAGAGGGAAAGAAATACATTCCCAGTGGAAGATCAGGAAAAGCTTTATAGAAGAATTATGAGCTGAATGTTGAAGTTCAAGATGTTGAAAAGAATTACTATTGGTGATTGCAAGGCCTAAGCATAGTCAGGGGCAGGATAGCATGGGTCTATATTTAGGTAATCATAGTTATTTTACTTTGACTGTAATTTGGAATATATGTCGTAAGAGAACATAATTGACATACATACACCTGAGTCAGCTTTCACAGAGTTTTAACTGTAAAGACATTTGAATTATTTAATATGAATTTTATGTATATATCAAATAATCATCATAAAGAAATTCATAAAAATGTATTCTAGGTAAAGTGCCTGATTCCAGACCTTAAATTTCTAAGTGTTTCCCTGATACATCTTCATCAGATTTTAACAGGCTATGGCAGCATTAGAAGTTATTAATCTCCTGGGGTTCCCTTAGATGTGGATTTAAACCTTAGTCTGAATAGAATGTATTGAAAGTTATACTTCACAGAAAAAATCATCATTACTTGGCTTTTAATTATAAATATAAATTCAGACATGTAAGAGAGAAAAATGTCTAAAACTGAAGAAAGCTTTTGGAAGATGGCAAGAAACAGAAAATAAACATTTATGGAAAAATGTCCTAGATATTGTACCAGACACCATACTAAGTACTGGTACTAAGAGATAAAAATGATTTTTCAATATTCTTGGGAATAAGGAATTAATAAAAGTGAAAGTATATATATATAGTATTCTGAAAATTATGAACATTAAGAATAATCAGTTATAACCTAAATAAAAGCAAGAACAAACATTTCTTTGAGAAGGTCTTTATAAGATTATGGGTGGACCTGTCAATGGCTATTTTTGCTGTTGATAATATGGCCTTATGGGAGAATAATAAATTGAGACCTGGTCACCAAACATTTCATCCATATTATAGGTGCTATTGAATTTTGATCAGCTATTTGAAATCTATAATTAGAAGAAAATTTACCAACTTTTACAGAGTAAGTAGTTTCTATGTTCTAGCTGAATTTTTTTTTACTATCTCTGAAATATTTTTATAGGCAGTTGTAATAAGTTAAATTCAATTAAATTAAAATTAGGTTGGGCAGAAATATTCTGGGATAAAGTTGAAGAAACGAGACTAATTTCTATCCCTTCAAGTTGTAAGTTAAAATAATAGTTTAGAAAAAGAAAAAGCAAGTGGTAGGGTGAAATGTTTTTTGAAGAGGATGAAGTAGTTTTTGACATCTGAATATTCCTGCTCAGAGCTATTGGAAGACCATGAATTAAAAAAAAAAAAAGAAAGAAAAGAAAAGAAAATATGTAATGGAAGGTATCAAATCTAGAGTTTCTTTCAAAACCAGACAGACTAAAATTGCCCAGAAAGCAGAGCTTCAGATTAGTGAGCTGATAATACACAACAACTTTTCACGGGGAGCATTTTAGTATGTGGGTTATTACTAAGAAACTCAAAATAGAGGTTTATCCTGGAGGAGGCCTATTCTGGGAGAATAATTACCAAGCTCTTGACATTCTACACACTTGAGTGACAAAACTGGAGACTGGACTTTCTCCATATACATGGCTTGTATTTCCCTCAAGTTATGTGCTGAAATCAGAAGCTAGATGCATGAGGGAGGCTAGAAAGCCAAATGAAGAACATGTGAAGAGTCAGAAAAGGTTCTTCCATCTCCCAATGCTGAGAAAATAAATATGTTGTGGGAAGAGGCTGTGGTAAAGAAACAAAGCTCTGTTAAAAATCCAATAGGCCTAACTGTAAGAACATGAGTTATTAGTCTTTTTAAAAATGTTTCAGTGTTATCCTTAATTCAATCAGTTTTTTATTCAGTTAAGGTGAGTAACTCCCCAGTCTATAGTCATAGGAGTAAGAATGGCAAATCCTCTACATGTACCTTTAACTAAAAGTATATACATTTGAACATACCTGTAATTGGAGTTTCTGAAAGAGAAGGAGGAGAATATTTGAGAAGATAATGGCTGAGATATTTCTAAACCAAAAGACCTTAATGTACATATTTAAGACACTCTGATAAAGCTCAAGAAGGACTATATATATATTTATATTTATATTTATATTAGCATACCATATTAAGATTGCTGAAAACCAAAGATCAAAATTTCAAAAAGAGGCAATGAAAAAAGCATAAAAAATGACAACCTACCTAAAGGTTAATGATAACCTACCTAAATGATAACCTACCTAAAGAAACAATAGAAATAAAGAAGTGGAATATCATTTATAAAGCTACAAACAAAAAATCCCAAATACAGAAAACATGTCAGCTTTGAACTCTATACAGAATACTTAAATTGAAAAGAGGAGAGTGAAATTTTCAAATAAAATCTGAGAGTTCTCTGTTGACAGCAGACTTTTATAAGAAACAAAGAGGAATTCCTCAAGTGGAAGAAATGATCCCAGACCAAAAAAAAAAAAAAAAAAAAAAAAAAAAGGAGGAAAAACAAAGAACACTGAAACAGATAAATATTTGTATAAATATAACAATGTAGACTGTGTAAAACAAAGAATGCCTTATAAGGTTGAAAATATGAGTAGAATTAAGATACACAACAACATTAATGCAAAGAATGGAAGGTATAAACAGTTAAAGTGTTCTAAAGATTGTAGTGGTAAGCTAAGACAGAAGTATTAATTTGTATCAGACTGTGATAAGATAGTATGTGTAAATGTCTAGGACAAGCCCAAGAATAAGAATTTAAGAATGTGTAACAAACAAGAGCTGGTAAGGAGGGAAAGATATTTGGCGAATGGAAGCAAATCAAGAGACACTTAAAATAAGCTGCTCAAATGGAAATACATGGTAAGATGAGCAATATAAGCTTCACATACGTAAATAGTAGCACTAAATATACAATGACAAAATAAAATACCTGTAAGAGACTTAAGTTTTCAGACTGATTTCAAAAAGAAAACCTACTACAAATGCCATATAATATACATTTCTTAAATATAGGAACATGGGAAATTTGAAAGAAAGGATAAAGATCTCAAAACACTAAAAGTAATTGGTTATTTATATTTTTATCCATTTACAGAGTATGTAATATGAGTATGCAATTATAGAGTATGTACATACAGTGGTTATTAAATTTACATTTAAATTAGATTTATATAAAATAAAAGTTTTCTCAGCTGAACTAGGCCCATTTCATATTCTTAATAGCCACATGTGAAGAGTGGCTGTGTCTGAATGCTCAGATATAAAATGTTCTCATCATCAGAGCTGAAAATAATTCATATACCTGACTGAAGTGACATCAAGCATAATAATAAATTTTAATTTTTTAAGGTAAACAATGAAACCTTTCCCAAAGTTGACCATATGCTAAGTCATAAAACAATTTCTATTGAAATGGTTTCTTCTCCAATCACAATGGAATTAAGATAGAAATTATGAGCATAGAGAAAACTAGAAAATCTCTAGCATCTCTGAAATTGAACAATATCCTTTGAATTAACTCCAGGTGGCAAATGAAATAAAAAATGAAAATGAGAAAACAGTTTTAACTGATAGCTAATGAAGATTTCACATATCAAAACCAGGGAAACAACAGTACTCAGCAGTACCCAGAGAAAATGTGGTGTTTCAAATGTGCAAAATATAAAAAGACTGAAAATTATGTAAAATTCAACTCCTAACATAGAAAATGGAAACTTCATATCAAATTTTTAACATGGAAAATAATAAAAAAAAAGGAACAGAAAGCAAAGAAACTAAAACCAAAAATAGACACAGCCTAAAACTTTAAATTGGTTCTTTACAAAGATCAATAGAAATGAATATCATTTGGCAAAACTGATGGTGCGTGGGAGATGATAGGACAACACAAGAATTACCACCATTAGGAATCAAAAGGGGGAACTTTCTACAAATTACAAACAGTAAATAGATAATAAGAGTATTATGAATAACTTTAAGTTAATGGTTTTGACATTTTTGTTTAAACAGAGAAATTCATTGAAACAACTTACTGGCACTGACACAAGATGAAAAGAAAATTTGAATATTTATTAAATAGCTTGAATTTATTTTAAAAGCCTTTCTAAAAAGAAAACTCAGATCCCAGGCAGTTTAAATAATAAATTTTCCAAAGATTTAAAGAACATAAAAGTTCTCAAAAGTAAAGAAGACTAACAGACACTTTCACCTTACTTTATGAGGCTATCATAACCTTCATATCAAATCCTGACTAGATTATTACTAGAAAGCAATTTTATGCCCGTATTTCTCACTAACATTCATGTTAAATTGTTAAATGAAATAAATCAATATGTAAGCATAATACAGAATTTCATGACTTGAATCCAGGAATGCAGTAATCATTTAAGATAGGGAAATCTATACTATAATTCTACCACATTAGCATTATAATTTTATATGATTTTCTTAAAATACACTGAACCCACATTTGAGAAGTTTCAATAGTCACTGAAGCAAAAGCAAAAACAAATTACCAAACTAGGAACAGAATTTTCTTCATCTGTAGTAGAATATATATATATATATATATATATATTTTTTTTTTTTTTTCAAGAACAAGCATCATAATTAATAGCGAATTATCAAAAGCTTTTGCCTTAATGAAAAAAAAGATGCCTGTTATAATCACTTCCTTTCCACATCATGCTGGAGGTCCTAACAGGTGCAATAAGCAGTTAGGAGGGCTTCACTCTCACCTGCCCACACTAGGCCTCAGGAATTCATCAGCTGTTCTGGTGGAACTCTTTTTACCACTTTGGTTTGGCTTGTCTCTGGTAAACATGTCCTGCAGTCACCCTGTCTTTCTCCAGATTTTGTTAGTTAGTTATCCCAAGACCTCACTTTTTTGATAGGTTCAAAAAAATTTGTGAATTGCATTTTGTTTGGCCTTCTCTTGCTGTAAGTTTATGAGTGACGTTCTCTCTAGCTCCCCAGATCCCCACACCAAATATACTCTACCCCCATGCCTTTCAAGTTGAACCTGCACATGAATCAACTCGGGATACTTGTAAAATGCATATTCAGATTTTGTAGATCTGGGTGAGACCTGGGAATGTATAGTTTTGACAAGCCCCCAAATGATGTAGATACTATTGCTTAATGGGCCACACTTTGATTAGTTAGGCTTTACATGGCTAGTTCTCAACGAAATGCACATTAAAACCACCAAGTGATGCTATTCCAAATATACCAGAATGTTAAAAATATAAACGACTGACAGTGCTATGTATTGACAAGGATGTGGAGCAACAGGAACTTTCATATGCCTTTGGTAGGAGAAAATAATCTAGGAGAAAATAATCATTTTAGAGCTGTTTTGTCAATATCCACTAAAGCTAAATATATACATATTCAATAACCCAGTAATTCTAGTTTCAAGTATATATTCAAGAAGAAAAAATATGGGGGACATAGGCTTACCAAAGGATATATATACAAGGATATTAATAATAACACTATTGAATTAGCCCTAAACTAGAGCAACACAAATGTCCTTCAATAATAGAAGGCAACATAAATTGTGGTTTACTCACATAGTAGCTTACTCTACTGCAATGGGACTGAACTAACTACAACTACCTAGAATAGTAGATAGAAGATTATATATGATTTCGTGTATATCAAGTTCAAGAAAGGGCAAAACTAACTCATGGTATTAGAAATCAGGATAATGGTCATCTTGAAAAAGGGAGGTTGTACATCCCCCATTCCTGGATTCAATTTGAACTTTCAGTTTACTAGAAATTAATGTTTCTGATCTGGGAGTTTGCTATCTTCTTTTGGTTTGTTTCCTTGTTTGCTTTGTTTTTACTTTTTGATGAATTATCCAACTAAACACTTAAAAGTTGTATTCTTCTAAGTGTACTTATTTTAAAATCATCCAATTAATGATAGCTGTTGAAACTGTTGTAAATCACTCTAAAGAAAGGGAATGAAGCCTTAAAAGAGTAATGTCTCCCATTTCCAATATCACTTTAAGAGTACATAAAACAGGATGAGAATAGGTAATTTTCAGTTTTTGTCTCCTCGGAAAATGCAGTTTTTCCACGATCAGTAAATTCTTTAATTTATTGTTACATTCTCTCCTGGATTCACAAATTTTCCTCTTCATGAAAGATTTTAATAGTATTGTGTTCAATGTCTATAGCATTTCACACATTTTGAAGCATATTCTTAGATATCATTTATATATTTAAACTTTGCAACCAGTCTGTAGGAAAAAAAGGGGCAATTATCAGTTTTACTGGTTTGAAATCATCTTTCCCCTTGCAGACTGAGGTTCTTTTCCTATAGGGGATACAGGGAAAAGTTAAGGCAGAATTGCATGCCCTTCCTCTAGCAACTGCTGTTCCTTTTCAGAAGGCTTGCGCTGTAAGGGAAGCTTTCTGGACTCTGCTTTCTTTCCTGAGAATGAATCTTGGGATCACACTCTAATTGTTCTCTAAATATTGGGTCTTATAGTCTCTGAGAACAATTCAGAAAAGACTGAAAAACTGGCAATCATTGCCATGATTATAGAATAATATGCAATATTTATGAACAGTCTACCTGAAGAGCTTGTGAAATGCTAAGGCGCTCTGTTCCCAGTGACAGTGTCCATCTGTTCTGGAAAGCTATTCTCTCTAAATATATCAGAGACCTTCCTTCAAAGACCAAGCCACACCATTTTGGGAACATTGTAGTCCTTACCCAAAAGGTTTCTCTATCCCAAAGAATCCTTGCTACTCTCCTGTGCTAGCTAAGCTTCCTCCATTGTTCAGGTTGCTGCTTAAATGTAGTTCCAGACTCTCCTGTAAGAAAACTCTGAGTAGGGACCTTCCTACCTACTCTTGCACAGTCTTTCTGGATCTAACATTATGAAAGATGCATAGTAAATGTCCAGCTACCTTTTCTGAATGAGGAAATTTTCAAATTTCTAGAATATCTTTAGCTGCAATTTGAATAGGCAGAAAAATTTTAAAAAGTCAAACTTGACAAAAAACCCCAAAGAAATGTTAAACTATTAGCTAATAAGTATATTTTTAGAATGAAAGAAAAAAAAGTGAAAAGTTCTTTCCATGAGGCATAATAAAATTCTAACTTGATATTTGCTATATGGATCTTGGAAAATAATGACATGTCTACCTTGCGTGATTTAAAAAAAAAATCACGATATAAAAATCAAGAGCTCAGAGCAAAGATTCACTCAGTTTCTTAGTTGTCTGAAAATTCTGGAGTCAGAATTGCAGTGAAAAGAATTGTATGAGTTTAGCTTTGTAGGGGTTATACAGTGCCTGGAAACTTTGTAAGAGATTTTTTTTCTGTCAGGAAGGAAAATTATTGAAATAAAAGTGGGGAGCTGCGCAGTGAGGAGACAATTACTAGCTTCAGCTAACAAATAACAAAATTAGTATGCTTACATGATTTGTTTATTTAGGAATATAATTTTATTAATCAAATATAAGCTATAATGGTGGCTACCTAGTGATTTGTAAATGTATTATATATACCTTGCAGAATAGTAACTTGAAGTCCATTAACTTTTAAAACTATCAGGTGGAAGTCTCATGATGAGTTTGCGGGAATATACTCAAAATGGAAGCATCAGCTCATTAATGAAAGAGTTTGAGAGGAGTTGGCTTCAACTCCATTTGAAGGTCATAGGAAAAGAGTGGAAAACCCAGCAGTGTCATGCCCAGACTACATTAGCTCACTATTGAGAGGAAGTGATCAGTGTCAATTAATCTTGCACAGCCAGGAGAAAACCGTCACACACGGCTATCAAAAGAAATGATCTTATATCCAAGACTGCATCTGGCTGCATAGGTTCCAAATGGGGGATGTGTCACTGCCTTATGGATAAGGATAGCTTGCATGGATTCTTTTGATTACCAGCAAGATTTTATTTTAAAAGATGCTAGAGTTACTTTTAGAATGTGAATACATGAATATTAAATTTCTCAAGTTTTTAAAGATTATTTTTAGAATTCATCATTTTATCTACTGTATTTAATATCATTCCAGCTGCCAAGATTTCAAAGCAATACCCTCTAGTTTGCATTAGGGAGAAAGGTCTTTACGACCTTAGAAGAGCAAAGTTTTTGGTAGTAATAATAGCTATTATTTATAGAGCACTTAACTTGTGTCGGGATTTTTTAAAGCCCTTTAGATATATTATTTCTCTAAACAATCTAAAATGTGTTATTTTCCAGTCATCTGTAACAGTAGGTGTGGCCTATGACAAATTCTTGCCAGTAGGATGTGAGAGAAAGCTCTATGCTCTACTTCTAGTCAAAGCCTTGAAGAATCTGGTGTATGCTCTTCTCTCACACTTTTTCCTTTTGCCCACTGGTTACATAAAGGAAAAGTCCCTCTTGGAAGGCAGAGCTACATGTTGGAAAGAACACCCTTTCTCAGTTATCACAATGAGAACTGTGGTTTACAATCTCCATCCCTGCCTTGGACTATGTGAGTGAAAAATGAACTTTTACTGTGTTTTGTATGTAGGTTGATTTGGTAGGGCACTTTAGACTAATACTAGAGAATACTATTATTATCACCATTTTATAGTGGAGGAAATTGAGGCACAGGCACAGGAGTTTGAAATCTCTCAATTGCTAAATAACCAAATGAGCTTCTGAATCCATACAACCTGCCACCAGACTGTTGTGTGTGTGTGTGTGTGTGTTTAACTACTTTGCCATGCTTGCTCTCACAATTCTGAGTGGTGTCTGCCTAAATATTTTGCATAGGCTAGTACAACTGTTGGTGATCTAGAGGGAGTAGCTGGAAGCAGCACATTGTGTAGAAACTAGTGGACTGACTGTTTGCAGCTGCGTTTTGAAGCTACCCTTGTTGCTGTGGGGAGGCAGCTGATGGATAAGAAATAGGAGTCTATGGGCAATAAAATAGCTCACCAAAGGGAGAACTTCAATCCAAACCTGATAAGTAAAACTTTTTCTTACCCCTTCTCATTGTGTAGTGCATCAGAAGAGGTAGCCACTAAAGGAAAGGAAATTGGAAAATTTATAGAAAGACTTCTAGTACCCTTGAGTTTCTGGAGCCACACAGAGCTCTACCATGTTTGGGGAAAGGGAGAAGAACTTTGAATTAAGTTGGAGATGAAAGATTGTTTATCTTCTTAGGATGATAGAGAATTTAGATATTGAACTCAATTCATTCCATTAACCAAGTGCAAGAGCAGAGCCATGAAATATGAAATACCATTAAGGAGAATTTAATATAGTGCAGATTAACATATGGCTAGAAATATATATATATATCATCCATAACAACCAACCAAACATTTGTTTATATTCACATTAGGATCACCAACCATTTTGATTTTCCTGGGACTGCCCGAATTTTCACAATGATGTCCGGTGTCCTGGAATCCTCTAAGCACTGAGTAAACCAGGACAATTATTCACTTTGATTTCTGTGGGTTGGCATTCCTTAATAAACTCTTCATATCTGTTTTTTGCCCCCAGCTCTTCCTCTTTATTCCTTCATGTTTTCTTGCTTAGCACCAATCATTAAACCTACAGAAGCATCACAAATTCCTTAAATATGCTATTGTTCCATGACTTTATGCCACTATATATTTATTTTGTGTATTTATTTCGATGCTTCTTTTATCTAGAATGCTTTCAATCAATCATGTTGTTGGTCTATCAATACTGTCTCATCTTTCAAAACTTAGCTTAAAAA
Organism: Mustela lutreola; assembly: GCF_030435805.1. Lineage (NCBI taxonomy): Eukaryota > Metazoa > Chordata > Mammalia > Carnivora > Mustelidae > Mustela > Mustela lutreola. The sequence goes on along the minus strand of NC_081290.1, from coordinate 210,321,762 downwards.
TCAATTTCTCTATTAAATCTTTTCTATCTCCCCAGCCCCAGGTAGAATAAACAGCTCTTTTCTTTATATTCTGTACAGTCTTTTATTTCAATAGTTGTGACATATTATTGCCCTTTGTTTTTATGTCTATATTTCCTTCATCTAATGTCTCTCAAATTGGGATCTGTGACCTAATACCTGAAATCTACAGTTATATCTTTAAGACAGTCTGTTTTCTTTGCAAAAATAATGTAAATACATATTTTCATCTATTTAGGAATAAACTTTTCTTTTGCTATGACAATTTGTAATTGAAAGATATTTTCACAGAATAAAAATGTAATTTCTGGATTGGGGGCTTCATAAACCCCCAGTGTGTCTTATGACCCATTTCGCTAGTCCCTGGAATTTCTTTTTGCTCTAGATGGGACCTGTAAGTCATTAACATACGCTTGAATTCCCATTGTGATGATCATGGCAGTTTTTACCTCCCTTCCCACTTCTTTATGAGTTTTCATGAAGCTGACATTTCCTGAATTCTCTCAAGAATTTTCCTGTTAATACTGGAGTGTTATTCTCCCCTCAATCATTGACATTCTGTAGTGAAGATATTGCTGAAATAGTCTGTGAGTTGGACAAGTCATTTAAACTCAAGAGATTCAGCTTCATTACCTTTCATTGAAGATGCCAGGACAGAAGGGCTTTAAAGTTCAATCAAGCTCTAAATAGGTTGCTACAAACAGTGAACCCATAAGCCTACTTGCTTGACTGATATCAGTGCTCTGGCCCAGGATTGTGAGGTCACCAGAATAAAGATCCCACATATGCTTAATCTCAAGAAAAAGGTCAAAGATAAGATTATGGTGAGAATTTAAAATTATATGGAGATAGTTTATCTTTAGACTAGAGAGAAGAAAGAACCTACTTCCAAAAAACCTAGATATATATAAAAACTTAAGAAGATTGTGATAATTGCTTATAAATATTTGAATAGTATATATATTGGCGGGAATGAGCAGTCTATCAGAGATATACATAAAAGAAATAGACTAAATTTAAGGAATATAGTTTCTTTTTATATTCAGAATCCTCTTTATAGGAAGAATGGTGATAGTGTGGTAGAAGATAGGTCTTTCAAGGGAAGTTTTGCTCCTTTATGTTAATACAAAAATAATATCTCTTGAATACATTGAGGAAATTATATGTGTATTAGAACATTTTTGTTTTTGATTTTTAAGTTTTTTGACCATTTTCTGAAAGTTTTCCTACCTGCTTATCTTCTTAAAAAATTTGTAGTGCCCCTGTAATAACTTGTATTACAAGATGCAGAAAATGAAGAGCAAACTTCTCCTAGTGTATATAGACTATGATATGAACTGTTCTGAGAAATCACTATTTTCTGGTAATTTAATGAAATTGCTAGCAGCAAGACCATATGTCCAGAAGTCAGTACAAAATGAATACTTTTCCTAGTCCAATGATGTGTTCTTTACAATTTTTTAAACACCCTTAATTTTCTTTGTCCTTAGAAACTTACCCTTTATCATGACCATTCTTTCTTGTGTTTATTTTGTATGGCAACAGTTAAGAATTGGAAAGGGTCTAGGATTTTACCTTTTTCTAGTTTATAAGTTAGCTTGCTACAATTTTATAGGCACTGGCAGAAGACAGGAGAAATCTCTTGGGTCAGAGAAAAAAACAAACAAACTCTTATTACTCCTGATACAGGATCAACAACATGGGGTTCATATTCACGTAGGATCCTGTTGTCCCTCAAGTCCCTTGGGGGCAAAATAGAAAGGCCCAGGTAGATGCTCAGCACAGTTGAAGACTGTCAGACTTAGGAAACCTACATCTTTTATTATATTGGACTGCAAGCAAATTTGTTAAACTTGTCCTTGAGGGGGACATTATCTTTATTATACTATATAGTACAGATAAAAACAAAAAGTAAAAACAAACTAGAAACTAAAAACTTCTTTTCTCTGTCCTGAGGGGAAGGTACAGTCTTTATCTTCCAAGGCTGTTAATTATACCAACAACCTTGAATACATATTCTAAAATAGACCATTAATTCAAATGCTCTTCTCATGAGATGTTAAAAAATGTGAGAAACAATGGATAATTATCTCACTTTAACAACAGAAAAGTAATAGTACTAAAAAGAGTGTGATTATTTGTTTAGAAAAAATAAAAAGCTATTTGGAGCCTTGTAAATTTCCATTTTACAGCTTTCCAGGTTCTAGTGAGGATGACCAAACTATTATTTCTTCAAGAGAAAGACACTTGCTGAAAAGAAACTTTGTTTCCTCTAAGAAATAATGGAACTCCAAAATAAATGTTATTAAATTTGTTTTGACAAAATCTGTAGTCCATGAAGTAGGAAACAATCTCATATTAATAAAGGCATTTTCATAGCCTGTTGTTTAGTCTGAAAAAGTAAATTATTAAAATTAAAATTATTAAATTATTAAAACTGATGAGTATACATTAGAACTTATCCATGTCATGTAATATGGTAACTAAAAGATAAGTTACCATATGATATTTAATGACACAGAAAAGTTATTATCATGCCAATAAAGCAGAATACAAGGCCCAATGTATTATATATTCTAGTTTTGTGATAAATCTAGTTTTATGTCTACGTGCCCATATGCAGAAACAAACATACACACGTGTGCACACACAAAGTTAGAAGGATGCACATGAATAACTTAAAATCAGGGAATTTTAGGGGATATTATGAGTATTTTTTTTCTAGATACTTCTAAATGTACTGTAAGTAATATAAAAATTACTTTTATGAACATTAAAAAAAATTATTTAAAAATCAAGTTGTAGGGACGCCTGGGTGGCTCAGTTGGTTGGATGACTGCCTTCGGCTCAGGTCATGATCCCGGAGTCCTGGGATCGAGTCCCGCATCAGGCTCCCAGCTCTATGGGGAGTCTGCTTCGCTCTCTGACCTTCTCCTCGCTCATGCTCTCTCTCACTGTCTCTCTCTCAAATAAATAAATAAAATCTTTAAAAAAAAATCAAGTTGTTTTTTTGTTTTTTTTTTTTAAAAAAAAAAAAAAAAATCAAGTTGTAATGGATTTTTGATTTTATGCAATACATTTCCCTTAATTTATAGTTGAGGGAAATCATATTTAGGGGCTTGGCCAATGTAGTACAGTACCTTCAGACCACAGTCTGATTCCAATTCTTTTGGTTTTTAACCCAGGGATTTTCCAATTACTATACTCTTATATTCTTTTACTGTATTCTGTTATATCTATATCCTAGGGATGTTAAACATGTTTCTTTTGGGAGGTAACTTTACTTATGACTTGGAAGCTCTTTGAAATTTGGATATTTAAGGATGGTAGTAAATCCCTGGATGGACGCCTGGTACTGGATTCTGTAGAGAACAGCCCAGACATCTCTGGCAGGCAGAGATGGGTACCTGGAAAGTCTGTGAATGGAGCTTCCAAGGCACCTGAGGAGGCCAGGCTAGAGAGGACAAAAAGACAGATTTAAAAACTGGCTTCACAATAGATAGCAGATGGGATTCTTAAAGGGTGCTGATTCAAGTTGGAAAATTGATAGACTAGAAATAATGGATTTAATTTGGAGTAACATAAAAATCAGTTTAAATAGCAGCAGGGGGGAAACTTTTTAAGAAGAGCTAGTTTTAAGAACCACCAGGGAACAGAATAACCCAAAAGGCTGTAGAAACAAATAAACAAAAATACTTTAGCTCTAATATTTTTATTACTAGTAAAAAAAAATACTTTAGCTCTTGATCAAATCAAAGATTGATGAATATTTTAGCAACACATGAATCATTGAAAACCCTATTGAAAATTTTTTAAAAAATTGAAAAATTGAATCACAAGGTAAGTCAGTTTTTATGTATTTGTGAATTATAAGAATGGCAAACAATTTCCATAAAAATATTTTTGTTCTTTTAAAATATTACCATATCATTTTCAAACATGAAAAAATATGAAAAGACAGGAAAATGAACATGTGTGTATTGACCAACCGGATTTAAAAATTAAAAATTTAAACTTATGAATTTTAGTTTTAGGTGTCTAGATTTAAGAACAAGTACTTTGGCATTTTGCTTATTATTTTCATTCCTAACCCTTTGCAGCAAGTTTTAGGCATCTTGACACCTCACTTTATACATCTCCTAAAATTAAGAACAACTAATAAATTTAACAGTATCACTAATGAAAGCCATTCCTTCTAATTTCATTATTTTTCCTTTATTGTTTTAGTCAGTCTGCAGTTAAATATCCATTTGGTTATACCTGCATTAGAGGAAAACATGTTAGTTTCTCTTGTCTGCAAAACTTATTCTAGTACTCTGCAGATTATAAATTCTGTAAATTATGCACAGGGATATCAAAGGACCTTTAGGTCTGAAAAGCATGCAAGTCCATATGATGAGGTGATCTGCCATGCTATTGAAAGCAACTTTCCTACAAGCTTTGTAGAAATTGGAGCATGACTCTTATCCTTTTCATCTCGTGTATTTGAAAAACACAGATCTCTGCAGTTACTCTGGAAGATGATGCAGCTTTGCAAGCTTTGAATGTAAAGAAATGTTCCATCACATTATCATTTCTTTTCCCTACAGATACTGTAAGCAATGTATACATCCTCACTTTTCACAGTTTGCCAATCTCCAAACGGGGTTGATGGTTGTTAAACTTCTTAACTATCTTTCCTGCTCTACAGCTGCCGCCTGGCTCCTGAGACAGGTGCTGTAGCCTACTACCACTGAATAGACTGAAATTTGCTAGGGCAGGGTTTCAACTGATCTGGCTAGTCTTGGAGCCTGCAGCCATGGACATGTGGGGCCCATTATCTTCCTCTTTCCCAACATTCTTCCTTTCTCTTTTCCTTTTTAAAAAAATCAAAACTATAAGAAAGTTAAAAGAACAGTATAATAAAGGACCACATAGCCTTCAAAAAGGTTGAGTTCGCCACATTTGCTTTTCTTTGATGCAAATGTACACATGCACATGTGCATCCCATGAGAGTTTAGTTTAGACCTTCTGAAATGTCGTGAACTTAATAACAACCCCTTGTGACTCCATTATCATTGTATATTCCTCATCTGATGACATATTTCAAAGCATTAATTGTACAGAAGTAATTTTAATATAAATTTTCTTGAATTTGTTGAAAAGCAACTTTAATTTCTCAAAAGGTAAATTTTTGTCTACATTTTACCAAGTCTATAGTAAAATGTACAAAATCATCAGTATACCATATCTCAGAGTAGAAATATAACATGCATTAAGGCATAAAATAATATATACAGTTGATAACTTTTTTAAGCATTATTCCAAAAATAATTTAATGATAATATACATTCTAGCCTTTCCTTGAACCCAAATCTTGAGCCAGCTCATCATTGCCAGGTTAGCTGACTAGCTCTTGGTTATGGACCTCTAATGGCTTCAAAATATTCACTGATCTTCTGGCTCTCTGTTCGTTGCTTCTATTATGGTGTTCCAGTCTCTTGGAATTAGACCTGCACGTCAATTTTCCCTTAACCTTTTTTTCTCCCCTAAAAATTGCATGTGAAAATTCAGTTATTCTCCAAGACTGCTGTTTAAAGGGAATAAAAACTGAAAATTATGCTTCTAGAAAATATAAAGAATAGCTTCACTCCTATCCTAATTGACAAAGGAGAGCCTAGGGAAAGAGGAAATGAGGGATGGATGGACGGAAAATAAGTAAGAGTGGATTTTGAGATTCCCTTAGGAAAGAAGAAAAGCTACAGACTCAAATTAAAATAAGGTAATTAAGAACCTAAGGAAGAAGAGGTAGAAAGGCGATAAGGAGGAGGAAGATGACGATAGATATTCTTCAGAGGACATGAGCTGAAGAGTTGAGTATCCATGAACAGTGGGCAGTGATTAAGTGACTCACTGGAAGGAAGAGAAGTAAGACAGTTTGACCTACATTTGGCAAGAAGAGCTAAGTTCTAAAATGGACATTGTATATATATATAGCTTTACTTCTATCAGGATGTGATATAAGTGGATCATAATAATTGACAAGGGTTCATTAATTTAGAAATCTCTTTATCTGTGAAGCAGAGGAGAGATTGAAGTAAGAATCTGTTTTTTGGGAACATTCTTAGATTTACTGAGCATTTTATATCATCTGTTGCCTCTTGGATCCTACCATGTACTTACTAATGTTGAAAAAGTTGAGAGCTGAGAATCACAGGAGTCAAACTGGATTTATGTGCCTTTGTTTCAGATTTCAAATTTATTTGTAAACTACCTGCATTATACCTAATTTTTCATTCCTACAAGTCTTGCTTTTCCCAGTGGACCTAAGCTGCTTGAGAATAGTAACTGAATATTGTGTGGCTTTTTCTTTTCAGAATTTTATTTATTTTTATTTATTTTTAGAGGGAAAGGGGTTGGCTGAAGGAAAGGGAGAGAGGGTCTTAAGCAGACTCCACAGTGAGTCCTGAGCCTAGGAAAGGGATTGATCTCATCACCTTGAGCTCATGACCTGCATAGAAACCAAGAGTCAAACTCTTCACTGACCACGTCTCCCAGGCAGCCCTGCAGAGCTTTTCCTGTCTTTGCACATATCCAGAGTATTTCTTCAATTAATGATTTCTGAAGGATTAAGCTATGATAGGAAATTAAGGGGGTAAACATTTTCTAGTGCTATATAAACTTAAGAGACACTGGAACATGAAAATTTAGTGAATCCCTTATTGTCTATAGGACACATTTTAAACTTATTGGTATCATCCTCTCAGCTTCACAATGTATTTTAACATTCTCTACCCTGCCCCTGCCTTTTCCCTATATTCTCAAACACTGGATTATTTGTCATCCCACAATATGCCATGGGCTTTAGTTCTTCTCTGACATTTCCTCTTCTTGGGGCTTTTTATAGTGCCACAATTTTTCTGGCACCCAAAGTCCCAGTTATCATTCAAACTTGCTCAAATGTTCACTTCTTTATGAGGCCTTTCTCGACACTTCACCAGAAAAATCAATTTATCCCTCATATGTACAACCATATGCCTATAGATATTATTGTATTAACAGTATAAATAATTTGTTTAGTATATTTCACCTGTGGGATGAAGGATATAGTCTCTGTGTTTTATTCCTAATTTTATCTCATGTGCTTATTTTCATGCCAGGCACATAACAGAAACATCAATGAGGGACATCAAGTCTACTTCTGTGTTCCTTTCCTCCCTTGTATCTATTTCCAGCATTTAGTTTAGAAAACAAATTAGAGGAAGGTTGCATAAGAAGGGGAACAGGCAAATGCCTCCTTAGCATTACTCTTTTAATGGCTGTGATCTTACAGGGCAATGCAATATAGCTCCAAAGTCACTATTTGTTATCCTCAACAAGAAGACTGTACCCTTATTGAATGTCCTATACGGTATGCAGCCTGAAAAGAGGAAATCCATTGTTTCAAGATCAGTTTAGTTTATACCAAACTTCATGGAATGGTACAAGAGAACCTGACCTCCTGGTTCAGTAAGAAATGTGACAAGCCTTAACTGACCTGGAAAGCATTATTTGGTTTCAAAGATATGGGTCTTCATATTTTAACTGAAATATTGCTTTATTGATTATTATTGATACTTGTCTTTTGACTGTTCCTGTATGTATATATTTATATAAAAATGCAAATTAATACACTTTATATTGAGAAATATAAAATGACAAGCATTGAATATTTACAGTGCCCATTTTTAAAAAAGATTTTATTTATTTATTTATTTGAGAGTGAGCGAGCGAGCGAGAGAGAGAGAACGCATGAGAGGGGAGAAGGTCAAAAGGAGAAGAAGCAGATACCCTGCGGAGCTGGGAGCTTGATGTGGGACCTGATCCCAGGACTCTGGAACCATAAGCTGAGCCAAAGGCAGTCCCTTAACCAACTAAGCTACCCAGGTGCCGTGTAGTGCCAATTAAACACATGCTTTTGCTGTTTGTACTGCCCATATGAAAACAAATTAAGATCAGAAGTTTCGTTTGTAATCTAATTTAGATTAGGCAGATTTAGGACTATTTCATCAACATTTTGATGTCCCAATGAATTTTTTCCTAAAGTAATTTTATAACATTTTATTGGATTTTTTAACCTCTTATTGTCTAAGATTTGGTCTGACTTGTGGAAACAGTGATGAAAAATAAATTAATCATGATGGGACTTCAGACACATTGATCCCAAAAGGCTAATCAAGCAGTTTATAGGGACTGTATCTGCTGCAGTGACAAGATGGATTGATGATTTTTTTTCCCTGCCCATAGAGCCTTGATTTGAACCTCCTCCCCACCCTCAAACACAGACTTTATTTGTAGGTTAAAGATGTAAAGCTTTGCTGTTTGTTACTTTTAGGAGAAAGATGTGCAAATATTGCTAACACTTGTCTATGAAAGTCGAGACTAAGAAGACAATGTATCTATGGAAGAGAGTAACATATTACCAACACTTCGATTTCCTTATTTACTTGAATTATTTTGGTTAATTAATATAGGCCAAAAGCAAAACAAAACAAGTCACAAAAATCTGGACTCAACACTGCATCAGAAAAGCTTTCTTCTCTCATGACCGGACCTTATGCACTTTACTTCCCAGCCCTGTATTTTCTCATTTGTTTGTATTAAAATGTTCCAGATCATATAGAATAAAACAAGAATCTTGCAATTCTGTTTCCAGTGAACATGGAAGGGCTTTTGAATTAGCTTTTTTGAGTCTTGTCACACCCGGTAGGAAATCTCCTGGGTTTTAAATAGGACAGGGTGATTAGACAGTTCCTCAGAGAATATGACTTTACAGTTCATGGAGATATACAAACTTAAAATCCACAAAGGCTATTATGGAGGTCTGAGTCTAGAAATATAATCCTCTGTGATGAAACACACTAATTTAAAATGAACTTGCATCACATTCATCTTCCCTCTCATCATCTAAGACACCTAATTCTCCAGTTACCACTTTAGATTTGGAAAATGGTTATTTAATTTTTATTTACTCCTTTGTTTCATTTTACTAATAAAGAAATAAGGCCCAGAGAAGTAAATCGATTTTTCAAAAATAAATTATAAGAGGGGCACCAGGGTGGCTCAGTGGGTTAAGCCTCTGCCTTTGGCTCAGGTCATGATCCCTTGGTCCTGGGATCAAGCCCCACAATGGGCTCTCTGCTCAGCAGGGAGCCTGCTTCCCCTTCTCTCTGCCTGCCTCTCTGCCTACTTGTGATCTCTGTCTGTCAAATAAATAAAATCTTTTTAAAAAATAAACTGTAAGAGCTATAGGAATAGATTTCAGTTCTTTTATTATGCTGATCAATGTTTTTCACATATTATTCTACTCTGCAGTCTCCTTGGAGGGTCTATATACCATCTCTCTAGTTACTTTCTTCTCTTCTCATCTTAAACATTTAGGTATTAAAAGGCAGGATACATAGGGCTTAAAAACATGGACTCCATCCATGAACATGGTTTGAAAATTGGCCCTTGGAAAATGATATGCATTTATCATACCTGATTCTTTATGTATAATAAACATGTATACTAGGGTTCTCCAAAAAAACAAAAAACTGGATATCCATATATGTCTGTTGTCTGGGTCTCTCTGTCTCTGTTTCTATTATCTGTCATCTATCTAAATCTAGATAGGATTTATTATAAAGAATTGACTCACATGATTATGGAGGCTGAGAAGTCCCATGATCTGTTGTCTGTAAGCTATAGACCCAAGGAAGTCAGTGAGAACTGGAAGTCTTGAGAACTGGAGAACCAAGGATGCAGATATTAGTCTGACCCTGAAGACATAAGAACTAGAAGCACCAAGGGAAAGAAAGAAAAAACAAAACAAAACGGGTGTCAGCTCAACAGTCAGGCAGAGAGTAAATTCATCCTTTTTTTTTACTTTTTTGATCTATTCAGGACCTCAGTGCTTTGGATGATGCCCACCCACCTGGGAGAGACCATGTACTTTACTTAGTTCACCAATTCAAATGTTAATCCTTCCCAGAAACCCCTTCACAAACATACTCAGAAATAATGTCTATCTAAACATGGGTAGCCCACCCCATCACTAAAATGGCAAAAATTTTAACTACTTGCACAGTATTTTCATGAAGATTAAATGAGTTAATACATATAAAACATTTAAAATTGAGCATAGGCCTTAAAACAAACACAATGTAGGTATTACCTTTTAAATTAGGAGTATATAAACTTATTTGAACATCTACTAAGACTATCTCAGGATAGTAAAATACTTAAGGTGTGCTGGGTCTCCATCTAGTTTATTTAGACCAGTGTCTGCTTCTTGTACTCAATATTTGGATCCTTCTATCAAAAAACCTTGTCTTTTTAGTTTTCCCCCCATTCATGAACTTTCCAAAGTAACCTTCTTTATGATCTTGCAGAAAACAGAACCATTGGGGCCTGGTTTAGGTAGAAATCTCCTGTAAACCTGATTCTATTGAGATTGAAAATATTAGGTATTTGTTGATGGTTTCAAAATTTCAAAACATTTTAGGAATTCAGAAACGTAATCTAAAAGCAAGGAAGTGAAAAGCATTTTTTATTTTTTTCCTTCTGTGTTGTTACAACTAGGACAACTGCAAATTCCCTTATTACTGGTAGATGGCAGCCATGTGCTGTTGGTAAGGAAAAATAAGACCCAGTTAAAGCCAACAGTTTCTTTGATTCTGCTCTTGGTCAATGAGCAGATTACTGTAACAAAACCTCCAAATATGGGAGTTTTTAGATAGCTTGACAAAATTTCATTGTTTAAATAGGTAATAATGAAGGGATAGCTTACACCAGTGTTTAATTTTCACAAAATATTCCAAAATGATAGGGATTTAGAATGGAAGGGATGAGCTTATATCTGGTGTCTTCCATCTAGAAGCTATAAGTCTTTAAAAGGAGTCACTCTGAGCTTAAAATTTATGCAATCTGTAAGTAGAAATAAAAATAAGAACTTTCCTCATGAGCTTGTTTATAGGATCAACTTTGTAGCTGCTGGAAAGAATTGCTTTTAAGCTTTTTCATTGAGAGTGCTTATTATAAACAGAATTAATTCTTACTTGTCAGAGTAGAAATGTAGCCTCAAATAGAGTTTAGAAATAAAAAGTCAATAAGGTCTTCCTGTGTGGTTTTATAAATTAATCTTTTCCACTTCAGAGGGTAGTATTTGTGTAAATGTAAAAGTAAAGATTCAAGTGACTTACCATTATGTAGATTTCCAAGTTTATTTACTAACATATGAGATCTTGAGATCTGTGTCTTATTTATAATAGGCATTCAAAACCTGTAAATATTTGTCAACATGCAGGGGCCAGAAACTTTATAAGGCTGGTAGCATTTCATCATCTTCACAAAACCTTTCTGAAGTTGTATCACATCTCTAATTCACAGTCTTAGTAATGATCTTAGAAAATGGTCTTAGTAATAATAACTTGTGTAAGGTCACATACTTTGTAAATGGAAGAGTCAAAATTTGAACCCAAGTCTTAACTTCTGTGATGCAAATGAATTGTTTAGTGTCTATGAACCTGTGATGATCAATGTATCATTTGAATAGACTGCTTTTTCCCACCAACTAGAATACTGTGCTGCATCTCAAAATTAAGATAAGTAAGACTCTGTACAGCTGTATTGCTACTAATGAAGGATACTGAATAAGAGTTTCCTGTTGGCTGGTGTCCCAAACCGTAAACAGAGCTGCCTGATGCTCCTTTTACCAGGAGATGACCAAAATATTCTTTTGAGCTTAGCCACCAATATCTTTCAGTTTCCATAACTAGAAAGTATAAATGGGAGGGTGCTGGAAGAGGACTCAAAAGCTTAGAGAGCATGTTCTCTGGCTGTTGTGCTTCTGTCTCAGGCAAATATGGATATTAAGGACACATATTGCATGGGACACTGGGTGTGGTGCATAAACAATGAACCTTGGAACACTGAAAAAAATAAAATAAAAAAAAATTAAACAGCTTGCAGAGATCAGGGTTGCTTGTCTAAAAGAGAGACTGAAAACCCTTTCTCTTGGTGGATGCTTGCTTAAGGTAGAGATTCTCAGTGGAATTTACTGCAAGTCCTTTGAAGAATTTCTCAAAGGCTGGAAGCACACAGGTATGTGTCATATAGGATATACCTAAGCACAGACTGTTTATTGCCTGAGCAGTTTTGAAGGTGAAAGCCAGCTAGAGGTAGTTTAAACAAGTCGTATAGGGCATGGTATTCTTTTTTTTTTTTTTTTTAAGATTTATTTATTTATTTGACAGACAGAGATCACAAGTAGTCAGAGAGGCAGGCAGAGAGAGAGAGGAAGGGAAGCAGGGTCCCCGGTGAGCAGAGAGCCCCATGTGGGGCTCAATCCCAGGACCCGGAGATCCCAACCCGAGCCAAAGGCAGAAGCCTTAACCCACTGAACCACTCAGGCGCCCCTAGGGCATGGTATTCTAAAGTAAATATTTTTACTAAATTCAAAAAAGATGAAAAGCTATAGTTTTTTTGTTTGTTTTGTTTTTTTAAGAGAGCATGATTTAGTGTCAGATCACTTTAGTCACTGCGTGGAGGTGAGGCTATCACATGGAGTAAAAACAGGGATATCTTTAGGAGATAATTGCAATGAATTCTGTGATTGGACCTTGGGTGGTGGCAGCTCAAATTTATATTTCCTCCTCTTCCAACTGTTTAACATTATCTAGAATTTGATGAAGATAACCATATTTTAAAAAAATTTTAAAGTATTTTATTTATTTGTTTGATATGAAATGAGAGTGAGAGAGAGAGAGCGCGCGCACAAGCTCCGGGAACAGCAGGCAGAGTTAGAAGCAGATGCCCTGCTGAGCAGGGAGCCCGATGAGGGGCTCCATCCCATGACTCCAGGATCATGACCTGAGCCAAAGGCAGACGTCCAACCGACTGAGCCACTCAGGCACCCCAGATGATCACATTTTAAAGAAACGTAGTTCTTACTAGAGTATGAATAATCAACAGATTTAACATAGTCAAAATGAAAAAAAAATGGTTTATGTGGTCTTATGCTCATGGGTGAAGTGCTTTGATCTGAGGGAAACTTGACAATGTACATAGCTTCCTCTCTCTCTCTGCCCACACATTAGGCATTTGTCATATGCTTGGCATTCCATACTTGCTATGAGAGATAGGTAGAGATCTATAGTGTCTTGAAGATAAAGATACTTTGGGTGACAATATTCTCTCTCCTCTCCGTAATTAAGCAAAACTAAAGCCTTATTATGTTAGAGAAACATTTTTCCTAGAAGAGAGTTTCACTAACTTAGATTGTTTTTTTAGGTCACTCACTGGCTACAGCTCCCATTTCATATTCTTACTGAAGTCTTCTTTCCAGCTATACACTCTATTTTTACAGTGCTTTTTTCTTGGCAATTTGATATTACTGGTGATGTTATCAAACCCCTTATAGGTCAGTGCTTGTCCTTTAATCTAGTTATTCTAATAGATGTTGGCCTGTTGACTATTAGCTTTATATTTTTGTGATTAAGATGAATTTTGCACTATTTATTTGACCAATTGGTAAATATAGGCTATGATGTCCAAGTTTTTAGTGAGATAATGGCCCTGCAGAGAGCTGGTCCTTCTGACATTTTCAAGGGTTCTGCGAAAATAAGAGAGCTCTGACTTATATTTCATTTGAATGTATTTGGGCAAGTAAGGAGAATTTTCTAAATGGAACAAACATTTCAACCAAACACTTCAAATAATTCATCATAAAATCAAACAGTGTTACCACTCTCCCTACATACAGTAGTTCTGAATAAAGAAACTATGTTCTTTCGTGTTGAGTGTGTGTTATACAGGATACTAGGTACATGATATTCAGATAGGTAAATTACACAATGGAAAACATTTTCCAGTCGAAAATCTCCCATATCAGTACTCTTATTTGAGTCCAACTGAGTTTTAAAACCATACATATATTAAGAATGTCAAGGAGAGTCTTGCAAGTTAGCTTTTATTACATGATCAGAAGAAAAGAACTGAAGAAAGTGAAGAAATCATTAATCATTGGATTTGTCTTGAGGTTACCTCCCCAGGAGGTGGGAGCTCGGACAGGAAGTAGGGAGTCTGGGAAAACTCACACATAGATATGCTAATGCCCAAACTGATAGGGAAGAAATGTATCATTCAGCCCTAACTGAATAATACTGAATTTTATGGTGTAGAAAGTTTTAGCCTTCCTTTAACATAAGCCGTTTTTAAACAGAAGAAAAAGTAACATTGTCCTTTTTTTACTCCCTGGATGAAAAAAAAGAATTCACAATGTCCTTCTGGAAAGAGAAACAGAGTAGTTACCAGCATGAGCTTTGTAGTCAGGTAGATAAGGCTATGCTCCTAATTACCTTATGTATTGCATGGGAAAGTTGTTTAACTTTCCTGAAACTCATTTTTCTCATCTGCAAAATAAGGATTATGATACATAATCACATTATTTTAAGGATAGGTGAGAAAATAGTTATAAGTTGCTCAGTGCAGGGAGTAAATGCTAACTGTTAACAATCATTAGGTTAATCCATCAGCCATGAGATGACAATTCCATCTCTTTCTTTGCTGTTTAAGAACATTCAGAATCAGAAAATTCAGAAAGAGAAAATGAATATCTGGGATGTGATGTTTTTTGCAATTTGCTATAATCAGTCCGTCCTTTGAACTCAGCAGTTATCAACCCTTGTATACATTAAAAATACATGGGTGGGGAGAGTCTTAGAAAGAGATGATGGTAGGTCCTTCTGATCAATTAAACCACTCTTCAGGTGATTCTTTGTGCAACAGTGTTTAAGAATCACTACTTAAACTCACAGGGACTCATTTCTGCACAGCATCTGATGATGTTCTGTATTGTTGCAGAAGCACTCTTCCCATGAAGAGTTCCCACTCTCAGCAGGATTGCAAGTGTAGAATGAAGAGTTACATTTTCAGAGGTTAATATTTAAAAGAATATTTGTTCTAAAGAGCAAAAGAGGGAATTATTTCTATGGCTTCTGTACTAAGTGCCATTGTAACAATGAATTCCGGTTATCTTCCTTCTTCACTTTTTGTTTTTAGAAATAAGGAGTACACCCTATTTATTAGTCTCAAATGTAATCAGTGAAATAAACAAACAAGAAGTACAATGTCATAGGGTATGATAAAGACGTGTTCAGATGCCAACACAAAGAAGAGGTATTTAATGGAGAAGGCTTTTGAAAGAGATTGTGCTAAAGTTCATTTATTCACTTATTTATTCAAAACAAGTTCTAGGAGGTTCTGACATGAAAACAAATTTGGTCCTTGACATCATGGAATCCTCAATTTAGAAATCTTAACAGAAATCTAAGCATAGTCAAAAAAATAAAAAAAGAAAGAATAGCATGTGGGTTAGTTAGCACAAATATGTAAATGAGAAAGGATTTGGGGAGAAATAGTATAAAATGGAGAAAACAAATATGATATGGAGATTAGCTTTCATTGCTAATCTGTGAGTTTTTTTTTAATTTAAATTCAATAGCCAACATATAGTACATCATTAGCTTTTGATATAGTGTTCAATGATTCATTAATTACATATAACACCCAATGCTCATCACATTATGTGTCCTCCTTAATGCCCATCACCCAGTTACCCCAGCTCCTCACCCACCTCCCTTTCTACAGGCCTCAGTTTATTTACCAGAGTCAAGGGTCTCATGGATTGTCTCCCTCTGATTTCTTCCCATTCAGTTTTCCCTCCCTTCCCTCATGATCTTCTGTCTTATGTCTTACGTTCCACATATGAGAGAAACCATATGATAATTTTTCTCTGATTGACATAATTAAGCATAATACTGTCCATTTCCACCCATGAGAATATAAATTGTAGATATTTGTCCTTTTTGATAGCTGAGTAATATTCCATTATATATATGAATCGTATCTTCTTTATCCATTCATCTGTTGAAAGACATCTCAGATCCTTCCACAGTTTGGCCATTGTGGACATTGCTGCTATGAATATTGGGGTGTGGGTGACCCTCCTTTTCACTACATCTGTATCTTTGGGGTAAATACCCAGTAGTACAATTGATGGGTCATAGGGTAGCTCTATTTTTCACTTCTTAAGGAAGTGAAGGAATCTCCATATTGTTTTCCAGATTAACTGTGCCAGCTTGCATTCCCACCAACAGTGTAAGAGGGTTCCCCTTTCTCCACTTCCTTGCCAACATTTGTTGTTGCCTGTATTGTTAATTTTAGTCCTTCTAACTGCTGTAAGGTGGTATCTCATTGTGGTTTTGATTTGTATTTCCCTGATGACAAGTGGTGTGGAGAATTTTTTCATGTGTCTGTTGGTCATTTGTATGTCTTCTTGGGAGGAATGTCTGTTCATATCTTCAGCCCATTTCTAGACTGGATTATTTGTTTTGTTTTGTTTGTTTGGTTTTGGGTGTTAAGTTTGAGAAGGTCTTTATAGATCTTGTATACTAGTCCTTTATCTCTTATGTCATTTGTAAATATCTTCTTCCATTCCATAAGTTACCTTTCAGTTTTATTGTTGTGCAGAAGATTTTTATCTCAATGTAGTCCCAGTGGTTCATTTTTGCCTTTTTTTCCCTTTGCCTTTAGAGATGAGTCTTGTAAGAAGTTGTTGCAGCCACAGAGATGTTGCTGCCTATGTTCTCTTCTAGGATTTTGGTAGAATCATGTCCGCATTTAGATCTTCACCCATTCTGAGTTTATCTGTGTGTACTGTGTGTAGTCTCAGTCTCATTCTTCATGTGGCTGTCCAATTTTCCCAACACCATTTATTGAAGA
Organism: Mustela lutreola; assembly: GCF_030435805.1. Taxonomy (NCBI): domain Eukaryota; kingdom Metazoa; phylum Chordata; class Mammalia; order Carnivora; family Mustelidae; genus Mustela; species Mustela lutreola. The sequence goes on along the minus strand of NC_081290.1, from coordinate 210,304,962 downwards.
AACTGTCCTTTTTCCATTGGCTATTCCTTCCTGCTTTGTCAAAAATTAGTTGACCATTGAGTTGAGGGTTCATTTCTGGGTTCGCTGTTCTGTTCCACTGATCTATGTGTCTGTTTTTGTGCCTGTACCATGCTCTCTTAAGGATCACAGCTTTGTAATATAGATTGAAAGTCAGGCATTGTGATGCCTCCAGCTTTGTTTTTCTTTTTCAACATTACCCTGGGTATTCAAACTCTTTTCTGGCTCCATACACATCTTAGGATTGTTTGTTCCAGCTTTGTGAAAAATATTGAGGATTTTTTTTTTAAAGATTTTATTTATTTACTTGACAGAGAGAGATCACAAGTAGGCAGAGAGGCAGGCAGAGAGAGAGAGAGGAGGAAGCAGGCTCCCCGCTGAGCAGAGAGCCCGATGTAGGGCTCGATTCCAAGACCCTGAGATCACAACCCGAGCCGAAGGCAGCGGCTTAACCCACTGAGCCACCCGGGTGCCCCTATTGAGGATTTTTTTAAAGGGATTGCATTGAATGTGCAGACTTCTCTGGGCAGCATTGACATTTTAAGAATGTTTTTTCTTCCTGTGAGCATGGAATGTTTTTCCCTCCTTTTTTGTTTTCCTCAATTTCTTTCCTGAGTGTTCTGTAATTTTTAGAGTACAGATCCTTTATCTCTTTGGTTAGGTTTATTCCTAGGGATCTTATGGATTTTGGTGTTATTGTAAATGGGATCGATTCTTTAATTTCTCTTTCTCTTTCTCAGTCACCTTGTTAGTGTATAGAAATGCAACTGATTTCTGTGCATCAATTTTATATCCTGCCACATTGCTGATTGCTGTATGAGTTCTGGCAATTTGGGGGTGGAGTTTTTTGGGTTTTCTACATAAAGTATCATGTCATCTGCAAAGAGTGAGAGTTTGTCTTCTTTTTTGTCAGTTTGAATGTTTTTATTTCTTTCTGTTGTCTGATTGCTGAGGCTAAGACTTTTAGCACTATGTTGAACAATAATGGTGAGAGTGGCATCCATGTCATGTTCCTGACCTTAATGGAAAAGCTCTCAGTTATCCCCCATTAAGAATTATATTCACTGTGAGCTTTTCATAGATGACTTTTATGATATTGAGAAATGTTCCTCTGTCCCTACACTGTGAAAAGTTTTAATCAAGAAAGGATGCTGTATTTTGTCAAATG